>NC_143584.1:181837235-182137235 GCF_048544385.1 Mastigoproctus giganteus | reverse complement strand
CCAGAAGAGAGAGAGAGAGAGAGAGAGAGAGAGAGAGAGAGAGAGAGAGAGAGAGAGAGAGAGAGAGAGTGTTGTTCTGGCCGCTTGGTTACCCAGAAGCATCAGTCACCTGGAAAGGTGATTATTCAGGGTACTCGTCCACACCACTGGAAGGTGGGCCAGTCCCACGTACCATCTCAAAAGACTCTAGCCCACCTGGGATTGCTAGCAGGTGGGCCAGGATCCTCTGGGGACCCATTCCAGAGGGAAGAGAGAAGAGTAAAAGGAAAAAAAAAACATTCCTAGTGTAGATTGTGGAAAAAAAAAAAAAAAAAAGCTAGTGGTGCAGGTAAAAAAAAAAAAATAAATAAATATTATTTAAAAAATAATAAGTAAAAAAAAATTCAAAAACGGTCATAACCGTTCACGGGGGCCCAAAAGACGTATGGCAAATTTAGCAAGAAACAAAAAAATAAAACAATAATAATAAATAAATAAAAAATAAAATAAAATAACAAATTAAGGAACTTAGCCTTTCTTTTTACCAGTGAAATCTAGGCTGTAGAATTATGGGGCTCCACAGCAGACGACCCATGAGACAGCTCCTCAACGCTGATCATCGTCGATGGTGAAAGCTGTGATGTCAACAACACGCTGGTTGGCCACTGAAGGACTGGAAACAAGTGTACTGGGTGGTTGAGTCCAAATACCAGGTAAAACACGCCGACGGATGCCTTCGTGCGTGGCACAGGCAACATGAGTCCATAGGCTCAACGTGCATGTTGCCCACTGTCCAGGTGGCAGTGGTTGCTCAATATGGGGCATGTTTTGCTGGTGAGAGCTAGGACCCCTGTTGCGATGGATCAGCGTTTTCCTGGTAAGGTCTATTAAAACTAAACTATTATATTAGGGTCACCTGGAAATTAACTTTAAACTATCCATGCGTACTGTGTCTGTACATTGCGTGTGTTCTCTGGTCGATTTGCCTGCTTTGCCGGACGAAAAATTCCAGATTTTCCGGAGGGAAAAAACCTTGCTATCTACGCCTGAGACCGACTAACTCAGTCACGGAGTGAAAAGGGCCTATAAAAGTTCCTTGTCATGGACGGAATTTGAACCCGGGCCTTTTCCACCCGGTGTTAGGGGGACGGTGACTGTCCAGGTACCATGCTACCTGCACAGTCACTAGTGAGGTCTACCGGTAGCTCTAAGATCATGTGCACCTTTCCATGTTGCATTTTTTCCCGAATAGAAACGGGATCTTTCAAGACGGTACTGCGCCGTGTTATCGTGCCCGCACTGTGCACGAGTAGTCAGAGGAACACGGTGAACATATAACCCATCTTGATTGGCCTCAAAATTCGCCTGACCTCAATCTAATTGAACACCTTTGGAATGTTTTGAAACGGAAAGTGACGGATATGGATACGCAACCGTCATCTATTCCGACACTGTGCAAAGCTTTACAGCCATTTACAGCTTTACAGATTCCTGCGGACATCATCAGACATGTAGTGGAGTCAATGCCTAGGGGAATAGCGGCTGTTATCTGTACGAACGGTGGGCCAATATATATATATATATATATAAATCCCTAACTCAAATATTTCTAGGTCAGGGTGAATCCTTATTGACCCCTGGTATTTCTGTCGATCTTCTTACTGCTGGTATGAATGTAGTTCCTTTTGCACCTATTCCTACCATGTGGATTACACAAATTATGGTTGTCGTTTCCAAATCTTTGGAGTGTCTGATTACTTTTGAGAATATAGTTTATATAACATGTTGCTAAATTTAACGTAGTACTAAGTTAATTTTTAATGTTTAATTTTATTTCTCAAGCCCAATACGAAACTCCAATTTTAGCACAATCTAAATTTGTGGGATTTCCGATTGCACTAAAGTTTTTTGAATTAGATTACTAATCCTAAAGCTTTTCTAACAGAGCGAGGGTGCAGCTTATGGAAATGTTTCTAAAGGGAAAGACGAAAAATTACGAAAACAGGAGGTCTCATATCTGCTTTTCTTGTATTTCCTTCGATTTAAGAATTTTTATTTTTAAGGAGCAAAAATAAGTGCTGGCACGCAAATTCGTCATCTCACAGATATCCTCCAAGGAAGAGTAATCATCCGCTATTTTTTGTTCTTATGAAAAGGTGCCAGTAGACTGTACCATTGCGAATCGCAGGGGGAGAAAGAAAAGGGGGAGCAATGGAATTGAGCATGGTTGCTTTCAGGAAGGTGAGTTTAGACACATCTTTCAAAATTTCCTTTTTTATTTTTTAAAACGATTCGTTTGCATTTCTTTACTCCTTTAGGCGTATTTAGAATATAGGGTGCACTCGACACAGTATTCCGGGTAATGAGTTTCGGACACAACTGACGAAGAACAAACTACTGTACTCTTTATTCGTTCCTGCACTGAGCATTCATGATATTCACATACAGTTTTTCTTTCGTTCTAAACTAAATACATTTTATGCATAGGTAGACTTTGAAAATAAATTGATGTACCGAATTTTTCGTCAGAACTATTTCTTTCAAAAAAGAGCTTTTCCAAGCACTAATAGCGAGTGAATTCGAGCGGAAATATTTTCCTTATAGTGAAATTTCGGTTTAAAAAAAGATAATTTGTTATAACGGGATTTTATTGTATTACAATAAGTCGAGGAAATGAAGTCAACGCTTATTTCAAATACAATGACACATCAAATAATTTTGCGCATTTTTAACGAAAAATCCGTCTTTGTTTATTATTCTAAACAATTTTTTAATGTGTGTTGGCCTTTTTATCGATTTTTTTGCTTCGAAAATACGATAGCTATAACCTACATTTTTTCACCGAAAAACGCTTTGAAGTTTAATACATCTCAAACCGGAGGTTCTTTCGAAAAGTCTGCTTTATAAGTTTGAAATTTCCTAATAAACGCAACTGGCTAAAAAAAAAGAGCACCCATACTTCGTAAATAGATGCGAGATTTGAAAATTAAAGCAGTTACACAGACAGCATTAAGGGCAAACGCTTTCATGTTTTCTAAAAAAATTAAATTGTTGAAAAATATTACAACGTTTTTCCAAAATAAAATTAAGTCTTTATGCGCAAAACTTACTATAGACACGACATTACAGGAATCATTGAATAACAAGATTCAATATTTAGATGCTAATTCACGTTCTTGAAGAGTATTGTGAAATAAATCGTATTTCGTGGTAAATATTGTTTAGTACGCGATTTAAGGGCTACCCTCATTGGCGAAACTACCATATGCCAGGTCTGCCATTGCAGGAGGCGGACAGCTGTATTGGTATGATTATTAAAGATCACGTGGGGATCATTCGACAATCTAGCGGGGACCTAGAATTTTGTTTCACCACTGGCTACCTTACATTTCACAGGTGAATAGGATAATGCGTTTATTTCGTGAAAATATTTCATTAAAGGCGCCTTCAAATGGCAAATAAGAAACATTTTTGTTCTTTACTAAAATCTTGTTCAAGAACAGAATTCCAAATTAAACAAGACACCATGTTTGCTACAATTCAGTTACGTTGCCTTAGCTTTACTGAGCTGTCAACATTGATGGTGATCACCATCCGAAATTGTTATTAACGTAATGTTTTCAATCAAGTTAAAGATGATATCCGCGATTTCTTTTGGATTTAAGGCTATTAATTTTATAAATGTGCCACATAAAACGAATTAGCTCTTGGTACCTTCGTCGTAATTAGATACCTACATAGTTTTGCATATGAATAACGCTACAATATTCAAAATCAGAGATAAAAAACACCACTTTTCTTTAAATTATTCTTTATTGTTAACACAATAAATGCACCAGCCACACCTGAGTTACAATGAGCGATCTTCTACATGATTTTTTATTCATTAAGGGCGTTATTTACCGTACAACTTATTTGCCCTCTAATGTTGTAAAAATGTTATAATCAGGATTATGAAAACTTGCTGAACATGAATCATGAGCATTTCTTTGATCTCCTAAAATGTTTTATGGTAATGATTAAAGATCTGGTCTTTGGTTGGTTGGAATGGATTTGATAATTATTTCGACTATACGAGGGACTACAGAACCTGTGAAAAATAACAGCGGGTAATGGTAGATTACTTTTCAGCGTAAATATGCGATAGGATAGAGTAGACAACAGTTCCGAGGAACTACAGTTCTGCCTAGAAGTCAAGTTCAGTTTGACCAGCAGGGAAATAAGTGAAGACCAAATCAAGATGTCGTGATGAAATGCAATCAGTGGAGTTGAAGAGTCAGTAAAGTGTGGAGTCATGCAAATGATGTTATTCCAACTTAATGAGCCAATCTGATGAAAATGAGCTCCGATGGAGTTAGTAAGCTGATCGTAAAGAAAACCAGAACGCAAATCAATCCATGCACTAACTTTGTTTAGTAAGTAAACATGCATACACTCCCACAGCCGTGCTCAAGAATTCATTGATGTTAAGTTGAAATTCATTTTAGACAGTTCGAATGAAGTCGCTGATTACACCAATTTACGAAATAAGAAATTTATATTCTTATCAAACCCCTCCCCTCATTTTTTCCCATTTAAATCTTATTTCGTAATAAATAAATATTTTTTTCAATTAATTTCAATTGCATTCTTAAACACAGCCATATAAGTTTCTATAACTAGTACTTTACCTCAACGTGTTTATATGAATTGCATAAAACCAACTGCAAAAACGTACTGAAATATTTGTCAAAATATTTTATGTAGTCCATGTATTTCCCCAAACGGATCGCATGACACATTGCACGAAATTTCAAAGTGACGATCTCGCATGAGCATGCCTTCTCATCAAGCAGAAAAACGATGTTCCAGTGAAAACACTGGCGTAGTGTCATCCAATAGTTTTCTTCAATTCGTTTGAAGTCACCTCATAAATTATCCATTCATTTACCATTGAGCATCGGATGATTTTACATAGTTAGAAAGTAAATTATGTAAATTATATCGCGAGCTATAAACTTTATTAAAAAAAGTCTCTCGTTTACTTCACTTTTCAGTAAATCGATAAATCTGTTTTTTAAATATTGAAAAAATTCGAAAATTACGTGGTTTACTGTAAACAAAAAGTTCTAGTCTCTTCCTAATTAACATATCTATTGTGCAAGTATCCGTATATTGTATACGGTAGTACTATTATTTCTATTTATCTGTATATACGTATTTATGTATGGTCATCATAGAGAGGAATACGCGAACAGCTCTTGAAAATCAAAAAATGGAGTTCATAATACTCGTATCTATAAACTAAAGGTTAAGACTTCGTTTCGCAATTTCACCAAACAAGAAATTAAATTGAATTCATCCAACCTTCACTAATATGAATTAGCCTAGTCATTTTAAAACAAATGGATTTATCACTTTTACAAGTTTTGTTTTTACTTTCATCCTGCCTCCCAAAAAATCCTGAATTTTTGAAATAATAATAATTCGTAATGGTATTTTAATAGTTGAATCTTTTTTTTCTTTTTAAGAAATGCCCGAATTTAATATTTTTTTCATACCACCGTCATTAAGTTTTATAACCCCCTCACGTAACTTCAATTTTATGTTAATTTTGAAAGGAATGAAGGTGTTTATCCGTTAAGCTCGCTCAATCACCTTTGCTACCGCCACAGATCATGGTTCAGAGAAAATTAAAAAACGCTTTTCTGTAAGAAAACGATGAAACACATTTTCCTTGATAGAAAACTCTCCAACTTAGTTCGATATAAAACGAGTCCTCTTCAGCATCGTAGATGACAGTAATTTTAATCTCGCAAACATTAGTTCTTCGAAGTAACGATCTTCGGCTTCCAAAGAATGGAACCTGAATATCTTACTAATATTGGAATTTGCAAATATGCTTTGATTAATTTATCGATTATATGTAAGAGAATATTGCATACGTCGTCGGAGTGGTGTGACGAGCTTTCTCTTGAGTTTTTTGGAGAAAACGATTACGTAAGCAACTTTTATTTTCTTTCTTTCTTTCTTTCTTTTTTTTTTTTTTTTTTGTAAAAACCGGGAGTGGAGATTGGTGGCTTAGTAAGTCATGTGATTATATTATACCAGCGTCGTTATATACACCACCGAGGTATCCTACACAGAAAGGAATTATACAGTTCTTATTAACTGATTTTTTAAGGATATACCTTAAAGGAAATACAGTGGAAAAACGAAGAAATTTCGTTTGAAATGTTAAATGAATGGAAAAAAGATACCCACATTACGAACAAGGCGTAAGTTTAAAGACAATCACGATATTGTTTTATAAATATTAAATCTTCGATATTTGCAGCTATACACTGTCCATATAAGCTAATGTCAGGTGAACGCATAAATTTATAATACGAAATTATTTTTTACAACGCTGTTATATTTTATGCTGCGAATCATAGGCACTAAGATCCCTCGAAACGCGCTAGCATCCGTCCAAGTCCAAAGCTATAAAAGCCATTGCCTAGTTATCCTGGAAGGATTTAACGGACTCCAACTTAATCGCTAAAGATTAAGTTGGAGTCCTCTAAAGCCTTTTGTCCTAGCTTATTAAGCGAGATTCGCCAGACAGAACTCGTTTAAGTTGGGGGGAAAAAAATTAAGTTGTAGCGGAAGTCGCAATCCATCTATACCACCAGACCTTCACTGCATTCTTTTGTACGCTTCGTTTTATTTGTTCGGTAAATTTAATGAATTTGCGCAACTTTTAATTTTACTAATTTTAATTAACCTACAGCAAAGGAATAACTACAAATTCTGCCGCCAGGTTTTGAGCGGGACCCCTCTGCTCTTTAAGAATCGTACCAACTGTAGCCTTCCGGCGGTGGCAACGTAGTACAGTAGTTACAACCTGACCTAGTTGCCCCAAGAAACGTTTTTATCGATCTGAATAGAACGACCCTATACATTTTTGAAAAATTAATGTGGTTCCTGAATATATGTATATACAAAAGCTAAACATAAAAAGCAAACAATAACCAGGCAGTACAATGCAAGTTATTTAGGGGTTTACAATGCCCGAACCCGCAATTTTTCAGGGAACCCGGCCAAGACCTTAATATTAGCAACTGTTAAGTAATTAAATTCGTTTTTCATAATCGCCAAAAAAAAATCTATAAACTTAATAATATTTATTTTATTAATTTTTTATCGTATTGAACTATTATACGGATATGCGGTCACGCATCCACAAACACGTGTGCAAAGACATGGGGGCGGGACTGTTATGCACTTTGCACCCGAGGCCCGCATTAGCTCTCGACTTTCCTGTGGAAGAGCTATACTGTTTTTATAATCTGGATAAGGATCTTGATCTTCCCAGCAATTAAACATCGGTTTTTCCAACAGCTTTGCAGTTTTTGTTATTATTCTCGGTTACGTATTAGTCGTGCATGGATGAAACAAGAAAACAAACAAATGAAGGTTTAACGTTATTTTTTAACGTCGTTATATCGGAAAATACTGGACAAGTACAAATTATGGAATATAGGAAAATATGAAACATGGGAAAATACAGAACAAATACGAAATCAAATTCCAACAGCTTAAACAACCTACAATTTACTTTAAAATGAATTATTGTTATGTTATTTAATGAGAAACATGCGAACTATAAGCCTTGATGGTGCTTTAAGCATACGCTAGATGATAATTTAATAGATTATGACCAATAAGCTCTTAAAAACTATTATAGACTCCTATCTGACAATAACTAATAAATTATTTGTACTCGTACATAACATTACAGATAATTGTACTTTATTGGTGATAAATTACTGAGTATTGCGATATTTGCTTTTATTTCATAACTAATAACTTCTAGACATTTGCTAGATTTGTACTGTTTTTAAAAACAATTTTAGCAAGCGAACAAAATGACATTAATAGCAACATTATGGTTTGTTTCAGTGTATACGAAAACCGAGCAAAGAAATCAATTTCTTTCTTCTCGTTGCGCCACCTGGTTTTTCGTTTCTCTCTCTCTCTCTCTTCAGAATTATTTGAAAATGTTCACTCGCTTTAAAATAATTATTTTAAATTTCAAAAAAATTGTCGTAATTGAATTCAAGCAAGGAAAAAAATAAAAATATTGGGGAAATAATATTTACGCGTGAAATATTAATGGGCATTTTTTGTTTAGAAATATTATAATTTTTAAAAGCATTTCTAAATTAGAAAATAAAAGTAATTTGATTTTGGAATACCACGATGTTATAACTCATTGAAGTTTTTTTTTTTTTTTTTTTTTTTACTGTTAATGTCTTAAGTTAACAGCAGCGACCACGACTCCTTTAAAATCATAACATGTCGTCAAAGCTCACGTGTATCTTAATTCATTAGTCTGATGTTAAGACTGTATGGGTACTTCATGGTTATTTTTTTGGATTATATAAAAACAGTTTCAAATAAATATTTAAAACCGAATTATATTAAATACTCAAGTTATGCAAAGTAACGTGTCTGACAAGGATACGAAAAGTTTGTACTGTCATTCGACTAATCAATTCTCGTTACATTTCAAGTTGGAAGAACGATTAAAATGCCCTCCTGTAGAAGAATACGAAATACGGTAACAGCCACTAATAGAAATACAAAAATATAGCAACGGTGCTAAATAAGAATCGGAACCCGATGGAGTAAGTCTTCTGGAAAAATCCTGAGTGGTCACAAGTATTTTCTTGAGAAATTAGTCCCGTAGTTGAAAACAACTCATCCACTTTCACTTCGTCGTCTGAGATTCCGGGTTGAACCCTTCCTGACCGTAGGTTCTCGCATGTGGGCCAATCAGTGTGGCCACACGTTGGAAGGTGGTGAGTCATTATCCCTGAAATACAAATATTACATTGACTAGATTTGGAATTACACAATGCTACCGACGGAGATCGGTTCCACCAGTTCTTTGGGTCGCGTGATTGTAGAATACTGAACAGGCCTGGATATGCTGGTTGGTCGAGAATCATTTCCCTGATTACAATCGGTTTTACTGGAAAGACAAAAGTTACATCGGTCAGTAGACTCGTGTCAACAATATGAATGTATTGCATTAATCACTACATTATTATTAAAATGAATGTATTACATACAGTGAATTAGTCAAAATAGTTAACTGAAAAATACGAAGTGGCTGTAATAGTTTTCCATGGCACAAATAAATAAATAAATAAATTGTAATTCATTACGAGAACAAAGAATTGCGAACCATTCGTTTTATATCGTGCATCCGTGTTAATGATTTTTATATTTTTAACGTCAAGTTCATGTTAAGGGTTGCTGATCGGTTAAAAAATTTGTCATGTTAGGGGGGAACCCGCGGACAATGTGTATTATGTCTATAAATTGCGTGTTTTACTGGTCGGTTTGTCTAATTTGTTAGAAATAAAATCAGACTTTCTAGAAGAACAAAACCTTGATATTCTCGCTTGGAACCAACTAATTCAGCCATGCAGTGAAAAAGCCCATAAAAGTTCCTCGCATTATTTCAGAGGATTCGAACCCGTGCCTTTTACATCTGGTGTGGGGAGAACAGTGATTATATCGACTCTGCTACTAGCGAGGAACGGCTTTGCTGATCGGCTAGTGCCTTTCCTAATGAACAGTCAACTAGTCCCCCTGTCGTGCACAAATATTTTCTTGAGAAATTAGTCCCATAGTTGAAAAAAAAAAACTCCTCCACTTTCACTTCGTCGTGGGACGCCTCCGTAGCCAGGTGGGCAGGAGCAGCAGTGCGTGGCACACGCTTCTTGATTAGACCGGGGTTCGAGCCCGTGACCACCAAATACGGAGGAGGATGCGAAAAGGTCAGGGAATGACCACCGCATATTCCCGGAGCAATATGGTTTTAGTTGCTAATTCTCCTAAAAACCAAATAACAAACAACAACAAACAACTTCGTCGTCTCTGAACCCTTCCTGACCGTAGGTTTTCGCATGTGGGCCAATCAGTGTGGCACACAAATTGGAATTGGTTGATTAATACAAAACGTTAATACTACCAGTATACTCCGACAACCGAGTACTGGCGGTATGACCATAACATCTAGAATAGAGGAAATGCGATCCCTACATATGGTACGGTGAGAACCCACAAGGCCTTACGACCAAATTTACCTTGCGAAAGGAAAGTAACCTCTCCAGGGAAAGTCCCGAATTACTCGAAAAACTCTCGAGAAGGAAAACACAACTGCTTTAAATGGAACAGATCTGGCCAATGGAAACAGGCCGCTCTTTGGAAAATAAAATAATCCCTATCTGGAATGTTCGTGGATTCATCCACAAAATGAAATAATAAAAACATTGAACTGAAAAAAAGAGACGTATAGATATAATTGCAATATCTAGACTAAAAAGAAAAGGAAACGATTTCAGATCATCGACAATTACATTATGATTTACTCAGGGGTATCAGAGGACAACTGGGTTTATTAGGAGTGGTAGTAGTGATCACGACACAATAGCAATGCATAAAACAGTACATTATCTTGGATTTATACAGAATAATTAGAATAAATTAATCAATAAAATTTTTAATAATTTTGTAATATATGCACTAGCAGAGGGAAGAGATCAGAAGAAAGAATTCTATGAACTCTTTCGAGATTTCCTGAACAAAACGAACAAAAAACGGTGGCTATAACCTTGATGGATAACTTTATTGTAAGTTGGAAACGATCCGGTTCCAGGATGCGCTGGAACAAGGAGAAGCAATCAACAACAATGAAACATTATTTAAAGATTTCTGCTTTTCCAACAACTACCAATACTCTCTTTGCACACATGTTGCAATAGCAGTAGGGTTTTTAGGAGCATCTACGACTAAAGCCATATTACCCCGTATATACTGTCTGCAAACTGCGTGTCCTCTGAGGTCAATTTTCTGTTTGCTGGACGAAAAACCAGAGTTTCCGGGAAAAAAAAAAAAAAAAAAAAACATGCTGTCCTCGCCTGAGACTGACTAACTCAGCCACATTGTGAGAAAGGCCCCTAAAAATTCCTCACCTCATTGATAGGACTCGAACTCAGGTCTTTTCTACCCGGTGTGGGGAGGACAGCGATCCTACCAATCGTGCTACCCTTGTGGGTAGCATGAAATGAAACTGACAGAGGCCATATTTCAGTAGCAAGTAGAGCAGAATTTACAAAATATGATTTAGAAAATAAGAGAGAGTAGAAAATTTACTTTTTCGAAGAGAAAAGTATCAGAAACCTATATATCAACCATAAATACTGATTGGAAAATATAAGAGGCCCAATTAAGAGGCAACAGATGAAAGTTTGGGATTTAAATAAAAAAAAAAATAAATAAAATTTAGTCACGAACATGGTAATACGAAATAAAATTTTAATTGATAGAAAAAAAAAGCATTTAGAATTCACTAACAGAGCAGAAACACTAATGTTTAACAGAATATACGAAATTACTAGCTCAATTTAGAAAACTTTCGAGAGAAACACGTACAGAAATTTCGAATAAAATGTCAAATTATTAGAACATGATATAACTAGGTCACAAAGAAAGGGTGCCAAAGATTGAAACAATTTCAAGATGTGGGAAACTTAAGCGTTTCCAAAAGAGAATTGCAAATACATTACGAATTGTTATGAAACGAAGAATACCAAACAGGAAATAAATTATATCAGGAAATTGGCTTTCCTATATCTATCAAAGCATACCTTCCACATATACTGGAAAGCCGATTAATATGGGAAGGCGTTATGCAAGGAGTACTACTTAATACGGTATTTTTCCTTTTTTTTCTTTAAAAGGTATTCGTAATTTTATAAGTCGCTTTATTGCGTAGATCACAGAAAAGAAGTCGCCTTTACCATCATGAAATGATGAAAAACACCTACTTTGCTCAGCTTACAAGAAATACGTGACAAAGAATGGGAATAGCTGTAAGACCAAATGCCCTAAGCAAGACACCATAAGATGCAACCCATGAAACCCTCCAGTCAGTGCCTGTCACGAATGGTTCCGACCTGTTTCATGTGGTTTGACTTAGATGTCAAATGCTAATGCCTACTTGGTGTCCACGTGAGAATCTATGCACGAGAGCCCAGTATCAGCGTGACAGTATTCATTGTCACACAGTTTGGTAAATAATGCCCTGGTTCGAAAGAGCACCGTGGAACTAAAATCAACAGAAGGTCATGTTTGGGACGTGTTGGAGTAGCAAATAAAGGTCACGCTGCAAAATTCCAGACTTCTGGGAATTAATCGGACGATACTTGGATAATTACGACAAAATTGGACCACAAATCGTTCTCGAGAATGCATCTGCAGGGTTGCTGTGATCTTTAAAGTCAGTGAAGACAACGCAAATTTTGTTTTTTTGAAAACATTGGTTCAATTTTCTTCGTGTCCTGTTCGAAATCGGTATAACGTAAAGATAAAAAAAAATTACTCTAAGGTTTTAGTTAAACAAAACAAAAAGATTAATAAATACCCTTTGCAACTAAAAGTTGACATTTTCACTTCATTCTTCGTGGTCAGCGTGTCTTTCGTATCTTTAATTCCCGCTTCGATATCCGATTTTACAGTTAATAGAAGGTTCCTTAGTTCATCGTTAGAGGGCGCAAGTCGAAGTGCTTCCCTGATATCGAAGAGCGCTTCTGTATGATAACTGGAAAAAAAAGAAAAATATATGTTAAAAAAAATTATTCGTTATGCATTTTCATACATCCAACGTGTCGTTGTGCTTTGACAAGCTCTTTCAATTCATATACATATAACTCAAATAAGATGTAACCTTTACTTTTTATTTTCAAGTTAATTAATAAATATAGCAAATAAAATAAGATTACACCAATAAGTGAATAAAAATGGTTGTCCCAGCAATACGCATAAATATTCCTACTACTTGGAGTTAAAACCTGGCAGTAGTGGCGCGGCATCTCGCAAGTGCCCTCTCGTTAACTGTTATTCAATAATTAAAATTCTAAATTTTTTTTCTGCTTTCCTAAGTACAGTCAAACTTTTAATGCGATACTTTTTGAAATGGGTTTCTTACGCTTTTCGTATAAAAATTGGGCGTGAGAACCTATCAGGTTCCCCGATACCATTTAAAGGCATGTGAAAAATAACTACGCATTTGACTCCACTTTGAGGTTCAGTAATAATGCGAAACAGTTCCCCCAACAACCCACGCAGTGAGGTTAAAAGTCCAGATGTTGAAGAGCGAAGTCCTTGCTATGACGTCACAGATGGTCATTTTCGAAAACTTCGTTTTACACTTCACTTCCCCCTCATTTATTTAGAGAATTTCACGTTGCGCTCATTAAAGCTATTATAAAAGCATGCTAAAAGTATTCTTACCCAGCGTCTTTCCTGGCGCGTGCACTGGCGTAGTGGGCTTCAAAGGATTCCGACTTAATCTTCAGGGCGTTGTCAGCTGCCTGGATTGCGCCATCAAAGTCCTGCAGGAAACACGCGCGATGTATTATGTATAGCGTTAATCAACGAACACAATGCACCGATTGGTAGGAGAAAATAATTAACACTTCGTGAGATTTATTGATTAGTTAGCTTAGTTATCAGAGAGAGAGAAAGTAAAAAGTATGATATATACAAACATCGTTACGATCAATCCTACCATATAAAATTATATCAAATTTCATAATGGTATTTGGAGTTCGTATCAACAACACTCACCTGAAGTTTTCTTTTTCCTCTCGATAACCCTAGATGGAGCTGGAACTTAATATTACGAAACCTTTGGCTCTGTTCTCCTTGATCTACGTTAGGAAATTTCTTCAGCGCATACTGGTACCGGTAGATGGCGTCCTGAAGCCGACCTTTCTAAAAAAGGGAAGAAGAAGAAGAAGATTATGTCAATAAACTGAAGGACAGCCATGATGAACACGTACAATTCTTGTTCGGCACCAATAAGAAACGATCAACTTTATCGTTCCAGTACAATTATAATGACTTAAAAATTGAAATAATAATTATTTTTTCTTATTTGAAAAGTAACCCACAAAGAAAAAGCTAAGAATATTCTTCACTAACCTTATACAAGAGATTGCCATCACTAAGAAGTTTTTTAAGGAGGAGCATCTGTACTAGTGGCTTCCCTTCTGCCATTAACCAAGTCCGTGGACCTAAGTAGAATTAAATTTTTTTTTTCTAAATTAGATTTCTCTTTAACTGAAACTTGCTTTAATTAAACTTCGACCAATTTAGAGATAATTATTGAGACAAATTTGTAAATTAATTAAAAGGTTATTATTTTTATCAAGAATGCTTCTAATCCACTTAAAACGAGCCCATTAAAAAAAACCCAAAGCTAACTTAAATAATTCAAAGTAAAAATTCTCTGAATTGATTTATAAATAAAATCAGCGAAAGTAAAGCTCTTGATTAGATCAGCAGATTGTAGGAATAACTGAAACGTGGTGCCATCACTACGAAGAGTACGATAAAAGTTTCTTATCTCTTTGGGCAACTTGTGAGCAAGAGCGAGTTCATCATTATAGAGGAGTTTAATTTCCCTCTTACAGATTGGAAATCGCGGTCATGCTGTACACAAATTTCAACACGAAAGAGGAAGCACGAGGGGATAAAATATCCTTGACTCGGTTCTTACCAAGCAGTAAAATAATGACAGTCCAGGAAAAGATAGCGGGGAGTGATCATAATGTCATGAAATGAGTAGTATCCAAGCAAATTTCGATGGTCAAAGGAAAAAGTCAGAGCTTTAACTACAAAAAGGGGGAGACTACGGTGGACTCCGGTATTTGAGTGTTATTAACTGGAATTATTACTATATACTTTGATAATTATGCATTATGGGATATCCTGGAGACTAAAAACACATTCGTTTCAGTTGTTGAGAAGAACCCTTCGAGACTTATTGACAATGCAGCCGAAATGGAGTTGGAGTTGAATTTTGCAGCTATCTTTACTATTGTACCAACGAAATTACTACTATAACAAAACAACTATAAAACCTTATGTAATAACGATAGACAAATCTTATGAAGTTTACCTTCGGAAAATGTGTTGTGGTATGGTGGACTAAATTCCTACAAAGATCACCAAGGTAGAGAGTTAAGCAAGATACTGGGTAGAACTGAATAGGCACTTTTTGACGATGGGAATGATGGGAGTACTTTTTTATGTGAAAACATCTATGGCGGCACCTAACAATGGAATGTAACGGAAATGACGTCACATCCCAAATTACGCTAAATAAGTAACTAACGTTGATTTTATGATTGTGACGTCTTACTATTCTATAAATGAATTTCGTTAACCTCTTCCAAGCCAAAAGGATGTTTTCACATAAAAAAGGAATGACAACGAAGATCTTCACACCATTTTTCTGGACATGAAATCTGCTTTCGACTCAGTCCAAATAACACCCCTTCTTGCCTTACTTGAGAGATTCTACGGGATATCCGGAAATATGCTCGAGATCCTCAATAATTTGCTATCTAGGAGAATGCTTCACTTCAAAGGCGATGGCATTACAGTCACTAAAAGCGTCGAAGTAGGGATCCCACAAGGTGGTTTTCTCTCAGCCTTGCTATTAGCAGCAATATCCGTTCCACTAGTGGATCAAATTCCAGCTTTCCTATCGTATGCTGATGATATTGTTTGCTACTTGCCATGCAAACGCCACGTCGGGGATTCGCAAGAAAGACAAACCTCCTCTGAATCTGTAAACAGCTACCTAAATACATTCTGTAAGTATGCCAAATTTTTTGGCCTGTCAGTCAATCCAGAGAAGTCAAACTATCTCATCTTTACGCCAAGTCGGATGACTTCTACTGATACTGCATCTTCTCTACTTCCGGAATTGGCAGGAAACGTCCTGACTCCCACAGACAGTGTCAAATTCCTAGGAGTAATCCTCGATGCCAATCTCACCTATAAAAAACAAATCCAAGCTCAGCATTCCAAAGCCCTGAGAGCGTTCTGGGGAATGAAAATTGATCTGTGCAAAACGCACAATAAGCAAATAATCAAAAAATACCTCGCAACTTACTTCTGTAGTGTACTCTCCTATGCCGTGGAAGTTTGGTCGGCGGCACCACCCATCGGCCTCAGGAAACTATGGGGCCTCGAATTCTGGGTGCTGAAGTGGGTCAACTTGTGGTCGCAACATATCTACACAACATCTAAATCTACTCTCTGCTGCAACCTGCAATATACGCCCATAGTCCACAGAGCCTGTGTGCTAAAAATAAAATCATTCCTTCATATCTGTGCTCAGCTAAGCAGGTGGAACACGGTTGGTTGGCGTTTGGCAGGCAGACATCTCCGTAGTACCCCCTCCTTGTTCTCAAGGCTCCAGTGGTTACAGAATTTCAAGAGACACTTCCCTAATGTGACTCTGGACACTCTCAACTCGCTCAACATCGACATCGACCTGTGGACTATAGACAAGGCATATCGCGATGGCATCTTGTCCTGCCTTGCTGTTTGTAAGGGACATTTATATAAGTGCCGATCTTAGTTAGCCGATGTCATTTCATGTTCTGCTCAACTTGTAGTCCTTTTTCGGTGTAATTACTTATTCATTTTTACATTTTGATTATCATCTTTGCTTTTATATATTAATTATTATTATTATTTTTTTTTTCTATTATAAAACAAAATCACTTGTATAAACAACGAATTGTAAGATTCCTCTGGCTTTCTGTGTAAGGAATCACTATTGTATAAAATTTATGTTAATAAAGAATCTTATTATTATTATAAAACATCTTTCGTGCGTACAGGGTACACACGCTTTTATTTATTTTTTTTCTTTCTATTCGGAATGATGCCTAATATGTTCGTTTCCTTACATCGTATGTCATTTTAATACTACTAATAATAAGTTAAAATTATTTCTGAATTACTGCAAAGAATTTAGTCAAAAGATAAAATATCATCTCTTAACTTTTAAAATGAGATTCACGGAATTATACTGACTTTATTAGCACGCGCAACTTTTAATTTATATCTGTGGGGTTAAAGTATACGTACACTAAAATCCCGTTACATCAAACTTCTCAGGGGGTGCACAAACCGTTCTAAAGAATTACCGTCAGATATAATTTAAAGAGAATCATTTCTTCAAATTAATTCTACTGCATTTTTTTCGAATATAGAAATAGTAATTTCCGGTGTTTATTTTGCTTTCATATTTATCTTAAAATCAATAAATAAATAAAATTACTACAAGAGTATACGTAGATAAAGATTTCATACGGTTCAGGGCGTATCCTTTCGAAAGCATATTTTATTTATAAGAAATACAACGCATTAAGAACTACAGTACAGAAGATACAACTTATTGTTACTTTTTACATTTTAATATAATAATTTTTCTTTGTAACGTTTAACTCCCCCCCCCCCCACATTAATACAAAAATTCCACTTTGGCGCAATCAAAATTGAAATGTTCAGATTCCACCAACGAATTCGATATCTAATTTTCTGCCTATTCAGTGAACTTCTTTACGAGAATATTTCTAGAGGAAATACGAGAGCTCTTTTGTTATGGTTGCATATCTGCTTCTCTTTTATACTTTTTCTTCACTGGAACATTTTTTATTTCTTTTTTTTTTTAAAAAAAGAGAAAAGTAACCACCGATATCCAAATTCATTATACTATAATTTTTTAACATTTTTCTCTCTCTTTAGGCAATGTTACAGTGTAACATTGCCTAAAGAGAGAGAAAGAAAGAGAACATAACCAAAAAATGTACGAAGCGTGGAAGAGGATGCGATACCGAATTCTTTTGCCACATCTTTTAAAGCGGCCATTTTTTTTTTCCTGCGAGTGATTGCTTCTATAGCCGTATTAACAACACGGACTACACTTTGCCATTAATAAAATTTCAATGTTTTTATAAAAGTGGCATACACACCAAGTTTCGCCCCTCTCCTTAAGAACCTCGTCACTATAACGGCATTTCCACATTCTATGGCTTGATCCAGAGGTCGCAAGCATTTGTGGTCCTCGTGTTCCGTACTGGCCCCATTGTCCAGAAGCAGCTGAACCTACAAAAGAAAAGGAAAGGGATAAGCATATTGAAGA
Organism: Mastigoproctus giganteus; assembly: GCF_048544385.1. Classification (NCBI taxonomy): domain Eukaryota; kingdom Metazoa; phylum Arthropoda; class Arachnida; order Uropygi; family Thelyphonidae; genus Mastigoproctus; species Mastigoproctus giganteus. The sequence goes on along the minus strand of NC_143584.1, from coordinate 182,119,210 downwards.
AACTAAATTTTTAAAGTAGAAAGATTTTTAAAAAACTGCCACTTTTTAAAATTTTGTAATTTTTAATGCAGATAATAATATGATCGAATATTAGAATTATAAATCGGGATGGCTGGGTTTACAACCGTCAATTTTCATACCATGGCCGAGCTAGTCGATCTCGGGCAAGATAGCAAAGGTCTTCCCCCAACCCGTTTTTTTTTTTTTTTGTTGTTGTTTTCTTGACAAATTTACCAGTCAATTTACATACGTACGTAATAAATGATGGTGCACGAATACTTGCTTGGATAACCCGAAATGGAAAATGTTCGTTTGTAGCTGCTTTCTATTCAAGTACAGCAATCAAAATATTTAAGTTTGCAGGATTACTATCTTGTTGGAAATTGGAAGGTATTGAATGAACGGCGAGGGACAGCATTATCCAGGATCGCTCCTTCTGCAAAATCCACCCACCCACAAATGCCATTACTTCACTATCATACCACAGAAAAGAAGAACAAATATGGGGGCGGGGAGGTGTAGTCCTTTTCAAGCTGTTTTCCAAAATGACGCTATTGTTTCATATGATGAAAACAGCGCATATCGAGATCAGCAATTTGTTTTTAAATAGACGATGACACACTCGTTTTTAATTAATTAACTGCTCACCTCAAATACAATAATGTCAAAACCGGACAACGATCATTTGAACCTGTTTGATGTCCAGTTGGCTTCCGGTTACGTATACGATGTTCCAGACAGAGTTCTTCGAAATGTTGAGAACTCCTCGTATGCTAAGTCCTACCCCTTTGGCATCCCGCGTTCCTTCGTGGGCAGTACAGTCGGTAAGATCTCCGTCCTCCCCACACCGGGTGGAAAAGACTTGAGTTCGAGTCCCGTCGATGACGCGAGGAATTTTATGGGCCTTTTTCACAACGTGGCTAAGTTAGTCGGTCTCAGGCGAGGGCACATGGCTTTTTCTCCTATAAATTCGGGTTTTCGTCCAGCAAAACAGAAAATTGACCTCAGAACACACCAGAAGCAATTTACAGACAATATACACGGAGCAACATGGTCTTAGTCGCCGATGCTCCTAAAATCCAGCAACCACCAACCATTGGCATCCCGCTGGATGTATACCTATGCGCTTTCCCCCTCTTCGCTATTTTCATAACTAACAATTTTCATAAAATATACTTATTCATAAGTATCCCAATTCCTCTCGTAACTATGTATTATCATAAAATTTTACGCACAAATGAAGAAAGCTCTCCAAGAACGGATAAACTCGCTGTAAGTCGTAGAAACCTTTGAATGGAAGATGCTCACCAGTTGTAAGTCTCCGTGGCTGACGGCCATGTGCAATGCTGTCTTCCCCTGTCGGTCCGTCATATTGATGTCAGCACCGTGGTCAAGAATACACTGGACTATCTGCAACTGACCTTTGACACAAGCCCAACGGAGGGCAGTTCTACCTTCCTTATCCTTCGCGGACAGAGAGCTACCTGAAATCGAGAAGACACAGCTTTAAACATTATTTAAACAAATATTTATTTAAATACATAAACATTATCACCACACACGCTCGAATTTTGTGTGCCGCAATACCTTTTTCGATCAGTAACTCCGAGATACCCAAATGACCCTCTCCGGCGGCTAACATCAGCGGAGTTCGACCCTCGGAATCCGTTTGCTCAAGTTCTGCATTATGATTGAACAACAGCTGCACCACTTCCCAGTGATTACCAACAACGGCACATGCCAGCGGAGATTCTCCTTTCACATTGCACACCGCTACAGAAGCACCGCACTGGAGAAGCGTTTTACAAAGATCCGGGTGGCCGGAGTGCGAAGCGGCAGTTAATGGCGTGTGCCCGCTAGCGCTGTCCCATTTGTCAATATTCACGGTACCCAGGCTTAACAAAAGCTCGCACACCTACAAATAAACAAAGAATGACGTCAATTTTAAATTTTTTGTGGCAAATTCATAAATCGAATTTTGGATCGTACAGTTGCGAGCTTTGAATCAAAGAGCAACTTTTGTGAACCAAAATTAAAGGTCACATTTTTGTAATTTTTGATCCAAAGACATATTAGGAGAGCAGTTCGAAGTGCACCGCGCCTCTTAAGTAAATTCCAATTGATGGAAACCTCATCGGGGTGCTTACTTATCACAGAGGTTTTCTGTGATGGCATCGAGCCGGCCCTGGAACACACTTATACGATCCAAAATTATATTAATTTTAACAAATTAAGCGTTGAATTTTATAAGGTCATATAAGCAGTGAAGAAACGAGCAAAAACTTCGTCGAATCCTTCATCAGAGGTCGCAGAAGAGTAACCACTCACCGACAAGTGACCTCCAACTGCCGCAGCAACTAAGGCCTCCTGGACAGCCTCATCCTTACTTTTCCGCATTTGATTCGCGACAGGCCAGTCGCACTGCATGAAATAATTGACCACTTCGTGATGACCTCTGGAAGCTGCCCACACGAGAGCACAACGTCCACTATTGTCTTTCAGATTGACCTGAAAGAGAAATAATAAATATAATTCGATAGAGCACGAGGATCAAAATTAAGCGATAGAAAATTCGATTTTTTTCAAAATTTACGTATTTTAATATTCATATAAAATACAGCGTCCAGTTGTTAGTTCTATTTTCTCAATAGATGGCAGCACGGTTCGAAGCGATTTCTGCTGAAAACAATATAGTATAGCGACTAGCTATTATTTTATAGCAAATTCTAAAATGATTTTGGAAGATGTTTAGGACACAAAGTGTTAACATAATACAAATAAGAATATTAAGGAAAATCTTCATATTTTTCACTAATTTTAATTGTTATTAATTTTATTCGACGTTGATATATTTATTTCTAGATCAATTATTCCTCGCGCAAGTTCGGTGTTTACCTTGAGCAGAGAAACGAGTACTTACGGTAGCACCACCGGTCGATAAAATCTTAACAATTTCCAGATGTCCTTGTTCGCACGCTAAAGTAAGCGCCGTCTTCCCGGAGTCATTGATAGCATCGCAGTCGGCTCCAAAATCGAGTAACATCGACACCATTGCCGTAAACCCACAGTGGGCTGCCACAGATAGCAGGGGGGCATTATCCAACTGATCAGTTCGGAAGTTAGCATCCGCACCGGCGAGTAGAAGTAATCGATTAACCTTTGGGGGTTTAAAAAAAGTGGTATAAGTTCGAGTGAAATGCAAATATTCGACAATATTTTTGACTCGCGTATTAAATAATATACAGGGTTATTCATTTATCACGCAACTCATCGGTCAATAGGAGGTGACTATGGCAACAGAGCCCGTGACGTTATGGACGTGTAAGATATTTTTAGACATGTCGCGGAAGAATGACAGTTTCATTGTAACAGCGATGGCATTTTAGGCGCATTACAGCATTTATTAGTGCGGTGCGTAACATGGGTTTTTCGAGAACGACTGTTTATTTTGAACCATTACCTCGCATTCAAAAAACAATTAGTTAAGAATGAGAACTTCATTTGCGTCATTAATGAGCATATTCTTAGTAGGGTTGCCACGAACACACTGTGAAGAATGGATGCATGCCTAGAACTAGGCAGGCATTTCCGGCACATGCTTTAACGCTTTTAATCAAATTATGCATTTGCTACGAAACAAAAAAAAAATGTTTTATTACAAAGCGAGTTGCATTTTAATTGGATAACCCTGCATTATAACTTCTTTGCAGTACACATTTGTAATGCCGGTAGGTGTTCTTTTTAAATATAAGTAACAACACAATGCCTCACAAAACCTCCTGACATATTAGGAGAGGCATCTAAATTCCAGGAATATCCTGTAACTTTCCAAAATACCTTAATCTTGTATGATAAGCGCCAAAGCAACTAAGGCTATGTGGCAACAATATTGCGTTTGTAAACTGTGTGTATTCTGTAGTCGATTTGACTGTTTGCTGGACGAAAAAAACAAGTTCTCGGAAGAGCAAAACCACGCAACCTTCTCTTGAGAATGAATAATCAGCCACATTGTGAAACAAACCCATAAAACTTTCTAGCATCGTTGACAGGATTCGAATAGGATCCTCTTCAACCTGTGTGGGGAGGACGGTGATTATATTCACTGTGCTAACTGCGAGGGCAAAACACTTTATAAGTTTTTCCTCTGTTCTTGCACCTGAAAACATATGCAATTCTTCATGTATTCCTTACTCCAAATGTCAATACGTAATCAGGATTTCAAAGTAAACCTCATTATAACGAATATTTCATAGTAAATGTTCGTTGTAACGAGGATTAAAAGAATCTTCGAAATATGTATCACTATAACATTTGGCTCACTATGCCCCCGTTAACGGGGGCATAGTGAGCCAAAATGGGTCCTGTGGCAATCAACCTCACTGAGCCGACCGCCTTTCTCCATAGGAAAGTCTCGATTCGAATACTGGGTTCCATCCACAATGTCCAGGTCCGTGGGAGGTGAATCTCCCTGTCCCACGCCCTCGTGGGTAGCATAGTTGGTAGAAACGGCGTCCTCCCCACACTGGGTGGAAAATACCCGAGTTCGAGTCCCGTCGATGACTGCACGAATTTTATGGGCCTTTTTCACAAAGTAGCTGAGTTAGTGGGTCTCAGGGGGGGTGCGTGGTTTTTTCTACCGGAAACTTGGGTTTTTCGTTCAGTAAAGAGAAAATCGACCACAGAACACGCAATTTTCAAACAGTACACACGGAGCAATGTGGCCTTAATCGCTGATGCTCCTAAAACCTTCTACAGCAACCCTGCCCCACCTTGATCCTTCTGCTTGTTAAGACTAAAGGGGTTTAACAAAAAGGATATTTGCCCATAACTATATCAAACGCGGTTTACAGACACAACAGTGTCGCCTCATAGCTTTAGTCGCTTTGGCTCTTAACACACAAACTAAGTAACTAACTAACGCACACACTAACTGTATCAAATTAAACTTGGGGGCATCTTTATCCAAACTATATTAAATTTACTGACGTTATTTCTACTACAACTTCTGATCCATACCTTTACATTGGGCACATACATGTTTCTATGGTAACCTAAGGCAGAACTTGTATCTTCGGCAGAATGGTGAAGCCAAACTGCATACAGGTCAGGAGGAGACAGCAGTGGCGTGTAGAGGACACTACTTTTCTCACGGTCTTTTTCCTTGTAAATGTTGGCCTTCAGAATGTGGTTCCCTAATTCGAGGCAGCGTTGTGCTGTCAGAGGACGTTCTAGACGAGTCAGACGCAGAGCAATCATGGCATGGCCAAGTCTGAAAGAAAATAAATTTCTCAAGAATTTCAAATAAATAACACCATAAGATATTTATGTGTGATTTAAAATTTGAATAACGCTGAAATAAAAGCGCGTTAAATACTCCTACTTTTATCTTTTATGTTACTACAATTAATAGGCCAGTGCTGCCATCTGTTGCGATTGATATAAATCACGCTATGCGTGCCCAATGATAAGATTCAAAGAAATTTGTTATTGTTTGCAAACCTCAAATCCTCCCTAATACGGAATATTGTTACCTCATCTGGGTTAGCGGCCGAAAAATTTCTGTTAAAACTTCTAGACGCTATCCAAAAGAGCGAAGTCAGGTTAATTAATAGTCCATAACACAAATACATCAAGAGTTGCTGCGTACCCTTCCCACAGATATGTCCTCTTTTGAATTAGCATCTAATTCCACCCTTTTCTCAAATTAGTCCTATCATGTGCCTAACTAGTCAACATTTGACCTTGACCATTTGGCCTGTGATTCAACTCCAAGCTCCCAGGACCCTACATTTATTCTTCCTTGTTCTTCCCTTCTACATCCGTTCTTTGAAATAACTTGCTTTCGCATGCATTTTCTGAAAGTTGCAATCTACAGAAATTCAAGTCCAATGTAGCGTTCCGCCCTATCAACCTTCAACCCACGCATTACAGAATAGCACGGATTTCAATTCCTCCTTCGTTTGAAGCCACACAATAAAACGGGTTGGCAGTTTTCTTCCAGTATGAGCTTCTTTTAACACACTTATGCAAAATTTAAGGATTTCAATAAATTTTCACGTTATCTTTCAGGACATATGCACAAAAGTCGAACAGAAGGTCCGCAAAATGTAAATTTCACAGTCTTCTACAAATAGACTTAAATGGCATTTTTTCACTTTTATTCCTGTTAGGTAACAGAGTACACACCTAATAGGTTTTTCTTTTACAGAACTGTACAACGCGGCATAAGTGATAGCGTCTGGTTGATTGTCAGTGAGGAGCAGTTGGAAGGATGATGGTCCAATCCCCCGCAAAGGTCCACGTTCTTCGATGTGTCCAAAAGTATCATCTCAAGGCTATGAAATAATTCCAGGAGCGGTGAAGGCCATCCACAGGCAATAATATAGAAGGGGACCAATATCTGGCCATAGCAGCGAAGTGCAACAAAAAAATGTTTTCACTCAGCTGACATTGGAGTTCTCATCGTCTTGCAGGCTGAAATAAAGGACGCTCGTGATAGGAAACCTGCCATTTCTGTTCCTCTGACGTAACTACAGAAGGAAGACCATTTACCAAATAGTACAGAGCATCACAACTGGAACACTGAAAGTGGATTAAGATTCTGTTCTTTGAGTCAAGATTCAGTCTGAATAGTGATTTTCTTTACATTTATAGACTCGGGTGCTCGCGATATCATCCCTCCAGAATGGGGGAAAAGAATAGTTTTGGTGGCGGGAGGAATAATTATGAGGGAAGGCACGATCAATAATGACCGCACCACCTTCCACATCTTCGAGAGCGGAACCTCGATTGCTCGACAATATAAACCATAACAAAACCAACTCCAAAAACTGCTGTTAAAGGAAGACCTGCAACTAGGTGGAAGGATGGGATCATGCAGTTGAGGAATTTGTTGGTGGCCACAACAGCTCCTCAGGGAACTATGTGACTGGAAGAAGAAGTGTGGTTGTTCCAGGGTGCAACTGGTTCTCTTTTTTTTTTTTTTTTTTTTTAATTATTCATTCGTAAATCAACTGCGTCTACTGGTTGACGAATTTCTGTAAATTAAATTATCAAACTCTTGAAGGCAAAATTTGTTCTGTTGTGAGTGATAAGTTCGTTGCATTACGCAGGCCGTCGCATTACATAAAATTTTCCATTCTTAGCATTGATGCTTTCCTTATCCTTTGCACATCAGTGTATATTATTAGCCGGGTGATCGACTGTTTCAAAAATCTGTGCCAATCTAAATAAAAATATCCAAAAAGTAACTTAACTATCAAAATATGTCATTTTAAAAATGACAAAACTGCAGATATTGGCAAAGATATTTAAAGCAATATTAATTGCGAATAAGAGAGTTTTTCTAAAATAGGCTAAGGACAAATTTACATTTTTAACAGCATTATGGACAGAAATGTGTTGATCAAGGCTGCTAACAGCGTTGCAAACCCTAGAAATAATTCTCAAAATTCGCAAGAATTAAAAAAACAAACTGAAAAGAATTCGAAACTGCTTCAATTATAATAAAACTAATAAATATATAAGCAACGGACACTTATTTTTGCTTCATATCTCATTTTCAAAGTTATTCAATACACCTCAGCTGCATGGAACAACTTTATTTATGACAGCAACAAACTCTGCAGGTTAGTTTATATCTTAGTATCCTAATTTCCTAAATTAATTTTCATTCTGTTGCAGCTTACCTCACATCGCAAACAAATTTATGATTTTCCATTCCCTCGTGCTTCGTCAGCCATTCTCGTAAAGATGGATGAGCGAACATAAGCGTTCCATCCTTCCTCAAAACAAGAAACTGAGCTCTGATCAATACGTCAACTCGCTCGAGAAAATCTTCCCACAGCAGAGGGTGAGATCTACAGCCTGCATTGATGCTGTGGTAAATCTCTAATGGCGAAGTAGGGCTGAGTGAAGCCAAGCATACTTGCAGTATGGAGTTCACCTAAAATCAGAAAGCTCAATTAATATATTACAAAACAGGCAGAAGTTTGAAGTATTTGGAATCATGGCTTAAATGTTAACGATATTTCTTTTTAAAAACTTCATTAAACGCAGAATGTAATTCTATAATTTTCTAGATTTCATTAAAAATTCGTATATTAACCCTCGATATCCATAAAAATTGCATGTCGGGAAATATGAAACAGTTAGTTAATGCAATATCGACTCACTCTGTCATACGCCTTTTTGGTTGTGAATCTGAGATTGAAGCTGAGTTGGAAGACCTCGTTCAGACTGACGGGAAGCACGTTGAAGTTGGTACTTTTCAACACTAGATGACCTTTCTGTAGCAAATCTAGAACCAATTTTGCATATAAAATGTTGCCTTCACTTATCGATGCCAAGTGTCCTGCAAAACTGTAGAAAAAAACTTTATTATGATAATTAGAGTAAACGTATAGGTATTAGCTTTATACATCACGATGCTTAGAGGATAAATTTTTCTTCACTTTTAGCTACTCAGTGTATACAAGCCATACAGAAAGTTACATCCAATCACATAAAATAGCGAATACATGTTAAGTTAGTGAGGCACTTGCCGGAACATTAATGGTACCAATGAGTACCAGTAATACCAACCTTTCGTAAGAAGATCCTTCCAGTCTGGAGAAGACCGCGAGGTTGATTTTTATCTCCCTGTTCGAAGTAATTCGACGCAGGACGTAATTCTCGATATCCTCTTGAATGTTTCTGTTGCTGGAGTAGGCGTCTAAAGAGATGCGGTGAAATGGCAGTGGTGACGTCACTTCCTGTCGGGATGTACGTACCGTGACCACCAGCTGGATATAAAAAAAAAATCTATTTTTAGAAGTCGCAGAACATCCAACAGGAATATAATACTTTATATGGAACAACAGCCATCAATGTTTCAAAAAGTAATTTTTAAGGGCTACATAGATAGATTCACCACGGAGATTCATCCTATGAAGTGTTATTGTGTCATTTCTTTAAATTTTGTGTTAAGACCACGAAAATTAAAAACCTATGTTTCAGAGGTGGAAAAAAACAAGGGCAACCGAACGTCCTCACTTGAAACCGATTAAATCGCCCCATCTTTTGAACAGACCTAAATAAGTCGCTCGCTTCATCGTGGGAATTCAAATCCGAGCTTATTCAGGCGAGTAGCAAATTCACTCAGCCCGAAACCCAAAGGAAGAGAGCAAGAGAAAAGGAGACAAAAACAAAGAAACCAGACAGAAATAATGATGCGTGAAACGTAAACATACAAACGCACAGTTAATCACCCTGCTTGTGCGGTGATTTAATTTGGTTGTAAACATTTTTGAAAGTCAACTGTATTCAACGATATTTGAGAATGAAAATTTCAAATGTTTAAAACGCAATACTATGATTGCACCTCTAGTATACTTTTACAATACAAATAACAAACATGTATCCACTAGTCGGTTTACTGGTTTTTCAGAACGTAAAAACCTTGCTGTCCTTTCCCGAAACCGACTAACTCGGCCACGAAGTGAAAAAAAGCCCACAAAAGGTCCTCGCATCATTGATGAGATTAGAATCCGGGCCTTTTCCATCTGGGAAGGACGATGATTACAATTACTTTGCCACCAGCGCGGACTTTACTCGAAGGCATGCCCAATTACGATTCTTCTTCTTCTTCTTCACTTTTAGCCACTCAGTATACACAAGCCAAACAGAAAGTTATAACCAACAACATAAAACAGCAATACATGTTAAAAAGTTAGTGAGGCACTTGCTGGAATATTAATGGTACCAAGGAGTACCAGTAATATTCCGGCGTTGGCGATAACTGTGATCCATGTGGATCGCAACACGTACATTTTGGACTGTGACTTACCTTTAGCCAGCTAGGAAATCGTGGAATGTGTCTATTCAGGAATGATGCTATGGTGTCACCATAATCCGGTCTGTGGCTTTCTGCTTCATGAAGACTGTCGATTACCAATAGACAAGGTCGTGCTGGAAGTTTCCCCAGTTTCCACAAAAGTTGAAGTGGTTCTAGAATCCCGTTGACCAATGCTGCTCCAGAATCGGCCTCGCAGGAAGCCATACTCAGTAACTGCTGGTACCTGACAATCACAGACGACATAATGTCACATTAAATAAATTTAATGTGGATGCATATGATAAAAGTTTCGGTTGCTTTAATTATTTAGTACCAATAAGTTGACTTACATTTTTATCTAAATTACGCTATTGTTAAATAACGGTTGTATAAAAACGTAACTTCAGTCCATTTAAGTTTATATTTTGAAAATGACTTAAATTACTAAGGTAATACTGTCCGCTAGCGATTTTCAAGTTCAACCATCCCCACTATCATCACTCCGATAGTCTGAATGCATAATTTGAATATACAGACTTTCACAGGCCAAGCGATTGTGGTCAGTATAATGAACAACTACACAGCCAAACAGAACGAGCCAGCAATTCAGAATGTCTTGTCATGGGCGATTCTAACTTCCCAGATATCGACTGGGACTCATAGTTTGGCAGCTCACTCAGTAATGGAACGTTTTCGATTTTATGGATGACTGTTTTTCAAGCCAACGTGCTAGAGAGGCAACGAGAGACAGAAATATTCTTGTTCCGGTTATCAGCAGTGATCCATCATGTACTAAGAATTTTTAACTGAAGGAACTATTGCTAAAGGTAAAGGTATGGGATTTGGTTTTCGCAAAGGTAATGGGCTTCGACATTTTTTAAACTCTTTTTCAGTTGGTCCAACTGATGTTAAAATTATAAATGACAAATGAGGTGTTCGAATAGGTAATTATAGAGGCCACTAAGCACTTTATACCAACTAAGAGGTATTGATCAAGATGTATTGATCAAATTGGGTATGAGATGTGCTCATAAGATTAGCAGCAGAGAACCAAAATGCACGAGATGATTATAAATTGCCCGGAGATACGGAGTCCTATAATAAGCATAAAATAGCCTGCAATCAAGTTACATATGGGATTAGGTAGAAGAGGATTAGGCATAGGAGAGTTTTTGGCCTTAGTTTGAATAAATTTAAAGACGGTTTGGTTACATTATTTTGAAAGGAATGGGCAAATGAATTTTTTTTTTTGTTTTTTTGTTTTGGTGCTGTATAAGCCAACACTAATACTAATTCATTGCTGTTGTTTTCAAAAGGGGCTGTTTCGTCCCAAGTCTTGATCATTTAATTTTTTTTTTCTTTCAAGCTTCCAAAGTTACAAAGATTCAGCATTTTAATTTCGGCACACCTATGGTCCTACAGACAACAAATTTTCGAAATCGATGAGAAATTTTTAGATTTTTTAAAAATTAATTAATTAGTATATATCTTTTTAATTTTAAAAAATTATATTTTCATATTTCCACATTTTTAAAATATACTAAATATAGTAAACCCTAAAACTTTATATAGAAAACCATCGATTTGTGCAAGGGATACTTTCTAAAAGGACCTCGGGATCGCGATAATTTTTTTCCGGTATTGAAATACCGGTATTAATACAAAAAATACCGGTTTTTCGGTACTAATTTTAAAAAAATATTGTTTACAATTTAATCACATAAAGGTTATAAAATCACTTTTATGTGATTATGACGTCGTTATCTCTACTAGCAAATGTTCGATAAATCATCGATAGGACACCATGCAACATTGCAACCTATCCACAATTCTCGGACAACTTCATGTCTGACCGTATCGTAACTCCCAAGTCCCGTTCCTCCACTACTGACTTTAGTTTAACTCCACCAAGTGAATAAGTTATTTTGGGGTTGCTGTTCCCCAGATGTAAGACCTTGCATTTTGCTAAATTTGAGCTGCCACTTTTCTGACCATCCCGGAAGTCTATCTAGGTCACCCTGAAGAAGCTCTGCTTGGCGGCGATCATTAACTACTCTACTGATCTTTACATCATTTGCAAGTTTACATCTCACGCCCTCCATCCCTTCATAGATGTCATTTAAGATAATCAAAAACAACAGTGGTCCCAATACTGATCCTTGGGGAACCCCACTTCTTAAATTAAACCAATCTGAGGAATAACCATTTATCACAACCCTCTGCCTAATGCCCTCAAGCCATCGTGCTACCCAAATAAGGATTTTCCCTATGATTCCAGCCTGTTCCAACTTATAAAGTAACCACTCATGTGGGATTGAGTCAAATGCTTTGCTAAAATCCAAAGAAACAACGTCGAAATTATTCCCTAAATCCAGCTCACGAGTGACCTGTCAAAATGGCTAACCAGATTCGTTAAACATGATTTTCCCTTTACAAAACCATGTTGTGTATCCTACAGAATTCCATTTCCATCTGAATGATCCCGAATTCCACCGTTGATCATTGCCTCCATGATTTTCCCTACTACTGAAGTTAGACTGGCCGGTCGGTAATTTCCCGTTACGTTCCTAGAACCGCCTTTATGTTCCAATTTACACCAATCCGACGGAATCTCTCCTGTGTCCAGTGATGCTCTCATAACTAGCCTTAATGGTTCAATGCACTCACTTGCCGCCTCCTTTAAGATTATAGGGTATATGCCATCAACCACAGGAGCCTTACTCGCCTGTAGGCGCGAAAGTTCTCATTAAATAATCATTTGAAATTTCAACATCATTAATTACATTTTTTTTCAACTTCACTTCCATAATATCTCATTGACACAAAGGGTTTTTTTAATGTAAATGTCGATGCAAAGTAACTGTTGAGTTCATCTGCAACTTCAGCTATGTTATCTAATACTGTCCCACGTTCATTACATAAGGATCCAATCTGATTTGTCCTTCTGTTCTTTGCATTTATATATGTGAAGAATTCCTTAACTGCACTCTTTGCTCTCTCCCAGACTCAGTAAAGATACTATAGTGAAAATTATACTTCACTGAATAAAACGTCTTTCTCCCTCAGAAAATGATGAACATAATTCAACCATGGAAGACCAACATGGAACAGAACATCAGTGTTCCGCAAAATCATTCCAAAATAAGAAATTGCCTGACTCCAACGAGATTTTAAAAGATGAACTTGAGTCGGAAATTAATGAAATACTTTTAACTATTTTTTCTAAAAAGTTCAAAGCCTAGAAAATATGGATTGAGTTCGTTTACGATTATCTCAGTACCAGAATAGAATCCGAAAGGGCGTTTTCTGCATCTAATCAAATACTATATGTACCAAAATTAGATCCATTTTAAAAGATCATACTATTGATTGCTTACGTTTCTTAAGAGCTCACTTTATTCGGACAGGTAGTGTGGATGCTTAAACATAACTAAACTTTGCAGTAACAATATGTATTTTTTTTTGTTTTTAGAATAACTGTATTTTAATGATTTTTTTCAGAATATTTATTATTGCAATAAACGTTACAATAAATCAAGTAATTACAGTACTTATTTTTTCCCTTACTTTATTGCACCTAATTGTTATCAAAATTTATTGAGAAAAACGTTTGTGTTTGGAATACCAGTATCCCGGTTTCATAAATTAAAAATACCGAAATACCGGTATTAAGATTTTGACCGGTATTGTAAGCCCTAAGTATAATAGACTCAAAAATACCTAAAATAAGGAGGGGGGTGAGTTTCAGACCACGGACTTCTGATGCCACCATGTTCTTGCCACCAAATTTCAAGTAATTTCAAATTTCTATTATAAAATTTGATAAATAAAAACAGTTGGCTGTTTACATAATTTTATTACTGTAAATACTGTAATTTTTTTACTGTAAATACTGTACTTCTACGGCATCTTTGGAGCATTTAAAATCGCCATGGGCACTGCCACAAAAGAAAAGAGTGAGTGTGCTTTAAATCCAGAAGTACTTTTCGTTAGAAATGTGTGGCCTGTTTGAGGTATCCAGGGAAAAAATACTTTGATTACTTTGATAAGATAGATAAAAGAAATAAATGAAGAATACATAGATTACAATTATGCAATTTTCAAGGCTTAGATGGTACGGACTACAAATGGTTGGCAACTAGCCATTGGGAACACCTGATTGAGGTATATAATTCCCTGGAGGGGATCAATAACATGAACAAGTTCAGTATATTTTCGCTAGTAGGAAAAACAAAATCAGAGGTCAAAAATTTAAATTCTTAAGGATGGTTCTCATGAGTTTACCTTCGGAAAACGTTTTATAAATCACCGGAATAAACTGGCTGCCAATAAAGGCGAAGTGGAAAAGGTGGTCAAGGCGAAGAGTTCAGTAAAATTCAAAGCCTAATTGAATAGTAACTTTTTGGGGACGGGGATAGTATGAGTGATTGGGAAAATTTTTCTTTCTTTTTTTAGTAGATGCAGAAAACGTCCACTTCCTTCCACCATTTAGCATTTATAATACTACTACGGCTGAGGATGCTTCATTTACCAATACCAATACTATTTTAATGGTGCGAAAGAAAAAAAAAATTGGGGAACCGTTGTTTGAGAAAAAGATCCACGATGCTTAAATCTGAAAAGATTCAAGCATCGTGGTTATCGTTTATCATTCTCGGTCCCTGCTGCATCAAAGTCTCGGATCTCTTTTTGTAAACAAAACGCTTCCATAATCTTAGTATTTCTTTAGTCATTTAGAAATTCATTGGCCTTGTATTTTAGTTTTTAGTAAAACTTTATGCAAAACAAAGAAGAGAGGGGAGTTGGTTAAGTTATTTTCTATACATTCGAAAATATATTATGACGTTAAATACAAGTAAAGGGTGGGATACTTGCAGATGATTCTATCATTAACGCCAGAACTTACTATTAGTAATTATATAATGTCACGCACACTTCGTTTCCTTGCTCCTTAATATTAAGCAATCTTTCGACCGAGATCAAAATTTTGCAGAGGGCGAAACAAAAATGAACTTTTTAAATTATTTACAAAAAACACCTGCCCGGGAATAAATGCTCCATTTACATGTTACTGAAGGACGAAGCAGTAAAATTCAGACATTACATAAAACGCAAAAAAAAAAAATAAAAAATAAAAAAGCTCACGTACTATAAGTTTCATATTACCCAACAGAGGCTTTAATAATTTTTCTTTTTATTATAGAGGGCACTTGTGAGCACTTAAAAGACGAAACAAAACACAAACGTTATTGAAAACTGCGCACATTAAATCATTTTTAATCAACAGCTTACGTCAAGATATTTTTAAAATTTCAAGTTCGCCTATAATTAAAGGGACGGCGCAATTTAATGCTAACATAAGTATGTAAACCATAACAAAAATTAAACGGTCTTGCGTCAGTTAAGATACTTGTTATACTGTATGTTACAGTATTATGCAAGATGACACTTTTTAAAATATCAAATAAAAAACTAAATATGTTTTAACTTTTTTTTGTCCAAAGTTTACTCCAAAATATTTTCAAACTTTCAAATATGTTCATAATTAAAGTCATATTATAATATCACTGTTTACAGTTGTAAAAAGATCGTTGCATCGGAGTGTGATAAGAATATTGGGGACCACTAGACCAGTGGGCGCCCCAATCTTTGCGAACCCTCGAATAAGTTTGGGCAGCGAATGCATTTAAACAGTTAACGATTTCTGTTAAAACTTTTGAAACTGGTTGAGGTACTGCTGTCATTTCAATTTTCCATTTGCTTCTAGCAACAATGGATATGACACTCCTTTGAGAATCAAACCTAAATTTATGACGTTGCATCTATGAAAAATCCATATTAATTAAAGCCATATTTTCCATAAACTCACCAAGACCTCGTGCTCGTATCTGGAAGTGAGAAACCCGTTTTTTTTTGTTTTTTTTTTTTTTTCCAAAAAGAACATTTTTAGTTAATGTGGAGAACTCTACTTGAATACAGAAATTCTGGTGACAGCTCCACGAATTGTATTTTCGAAGAACTAAATTTTGAGCTGTATTTTCCAAGAGTTCTCCAGATACCTTTTGAAATTTATATAATTAGAAGTAATAAAGGCGGTTTTATTTGCTACGTTCATAACCATGGTGTAATATGGCCTATGATGACGACCCTTCAAAACACATAACAACGTGCCGCATGAGCCTAAATTACCTATCATTATACACGCAACAGACCGAAACTAACCTGGTTTCCTGTAGTACAAGGTCCCTGAATGCTTGAAGATGCGGTGCTTGGCACAACTGAGCTGCTAAACTGTGTACAAATTCCGGAACTGAGCAGGTGGCGCTGAAATCTTCCTGGCAAAAATGATACGCAACAACATGGCTACCCAATATACGGACATTATCTTGGCGTAAACATGGATGGTGGTGATAGTCGTAAATATTGGATGATTCACGGCCAGCGGACACCTGTTCACACTCGAGGCGTTTTGAATCTGCAAAGAATCAGAATTGTTCTTAAAC
This sequence comes from Mastigoproctus giganteus, assembly GCF_048544385.1. NCBI lineage: Eukaryota > Metazoa > Arthropoda > Arachnida > Uropygi > Thelyphonidae > Mastigoproctus > Mastigoproctus giganteus. The sequence continues at coordinate 182,102,893 of NC_143584.1, read as the reverse complement.
AATGATTTTTTCATGAAGTCTTCGTGAAATATAAATAATGGAAGAAGTCCTTATGAATAGCAATTATTATTTTGGGATCTCAATATCAACTTACACAGATCCTTCATCTGTACGCACATTTCCATGGCCCCCTGTGAAACGGTGGTATTCCACTTTCTCCCGAATGAGCTGAAATCTACTAACTGCAGAATACTCGATGTTTTTCCAGTGCCTGGGTCTCCTGCGATTACCACTCCTCTGGTGTTGGGACAGTCGGAATAAAGAACCTTAAAGAAAAGAACCCGGTAAAGTTTTAAGTTTCATTCTGGGAAATCATCACCAAGAACATTTAATTCTATTCAAATTTTACTGATATGTCACAGCTGATTCACACCAAGTGTACTTGAGGAGCTATTCACAAATAACTTATGTAAGCCCTCACGGTAGTACAGTGGATATAAACGCCCTCCCCCCCGTGTAAAAAAGGCTTCAGTTCAAATCCAGCCAGTAACGCGCCAAAATGTTATTGGACACTTTTTTTCACAATGTGGTTTTCTTAATGCGTCGTAACATATTACTGCGTTATGTAATTTGTAAATGACTCTTTAATATTTATTTTAAGGACATTTAACAGAATATGGCATTTTTTAATGTAATTAAATGATCTACTATTTATACACAAATAGAAAGCCATTTCTAATAGTTTTAAAAATGGCATTAAATAAAGTAGCTTGTCCATTTACAATCAGCACTTTTAAGCAAAAAAAACAAAAAAAAACAACTGAAAAATCATCCGAATACCACGCATTAAAGGCAGGTCTAACTTCTAATATTTGTTATTCTTGTCAGACTAATTTTTTGCATTAATAAATTTTAAAAGCAATGTTAAGGTCATTAATAAGTTTCTATTTTCTCTTATATAACTTTGATATTCGCGGCCACTGTCTTTTGGTTATACAGTATAAGCAAGTGTGCAGGGCCCTGCCCATTAAGTCAAATTATTTTTTGGTGCCCAGGATGCAAACAAGAAAATGCCGCTTCCCCCCCCAAAAAAAGGAAAGGTCTCAGCGTTCATTTTGCCCAACCCCCCAAAAAACATGAAAAACTCTATGTCCATTTCCAATCCTGGAACTGACGTCTGCATGTGGCTGCTTCCAAGGTTTCATCTTAACAAGGCCCTGCATATGCACACTACCCTACCATTAATATCCGGACACTTCTCCATGGATGGGGAAACAGGTCCTATGCATGAAACACGTCACAGAACCTGCTATAAATATGTACACTGGGCTTCGAACAGACAATTGCAAAAGTGGGCATGCAAGATGACACGATTAACAGAACTACCTCAAAAGTTCAACAGAATTGACTACCTCAACAAATGCTAGACGCCGATTAACATGGTGTAAGGAGCGTGAATCCTGGACTGTAGAGCAGTGGAAAACAGTCCTATGGACAGACGAGTCGAGGTTCGCACTCTACCAGTCCGATGGCCATTCCTGGGCGTGGCGAATGCAGGGGAACAGTTCCTTTCTGATTGTATCCTCCCAACAATGAAGTTTGGTGGAGGCAGTATCATGGTATGGGGCTCCTTTCATGGTTTGGCTTGTGCCCATTAGTCGTTATCGATAAAACCATGAATGCTGTGCAATACCAGAACAACCTGGACAATTATGCACTTCCAACATTATGGCAACACTTCGGGGAAGGCCCATACCTGTATCAGCAAGACAACGCGCCATGCCATACTGCTCGAGTCGTGACAGAGTGGTTTGAGGATATGGGTGTGGGAAAGTAGGATTGGCCGGCCCAGAGTTCTAATCTGAACCCTATCGAGCATCTTTGGGATGTATTGGATCGTCGGGTACGTTCACGTCGAGATCGCCCAAAGAACAAAGCCGAACTGGTGGCTGCGTTAAAGGCTGAGTGGAGGAACATATCGCTTGACATTTGTAAAAATGCTGGTTGAGAGTATGCCGCGAGGATTGAAGGCAGTCATAAAAGCAAAAGGTTTCAGCACAAAATATTAAATCACATAATAAAAGCTCTTTTTTGTCTAACGGCAGATGTCGGAATATTAATGGTCGGGCAGTGTATATCCTCAGTATACGGGATGGAGAGACTCGCGTGAATTGGGCTGTAGTGAATCAATCAAATTATTCTATCGAAGTTCTTACATGGTTGTTGATTTTTAGGCATATCAACAATGTAAGCAATATTGCATCGTTGTGTATCATGTCTGTACAAGTGTATGCTTATACTGCGCGGGATAAACACCAGAAAAACCCTACTCCCAATACCTGAGATCGACTAATTACTGTTCGTATGCGCGAACTTTAATAGCTTCAGAAAAGAAAAATTAGTCCAACTTAACCATATATGGAAGTCTTAAGAAAAGGGCTGGTTTGTTTAGAATAATTAGAATACACAAGCAACTAAGGCCATACAGCATTAATATAATATTATGTAGTGGTGGTGGGTTTTATGTTTGCGGGATGAAAAACCACAGTTCAGTTCGGAAGAAAAATCCGTCCTGACAAAAAGATTCTTTAGACTTGACTTAGCCCAGTGGCCAAGAGCGATAGTTCAAAGCACACGCTATTTGAGTGAGCAGTGGTTCAAGCTCACATGACTGCTAAATACGATTAACGATTTTATTCATGATTTACTGTAAATTCCTCTGACCTCGTTATGGTGAGAAAATCAATGGAGAAACAAGAACTTTTTTTTTTTTTTGTGTGTCAGGATGGCCCAGTCGTCTAAGACGCCAGACACAAGGTTAATTCATTCCGTAAGAAGCGGTTGTAATTTCTGTTCGACGAATGTCGGTGTGGGTTATAATCCTACTTTGACAAAAACGATTTTTTTGGCCTAACATAGCCGAGCAGTCAGCAGCTGAGGGTGCAGCAGCACACGCTCTTTGGGTGCACCATGGTTCAAACCGCATGACTGCTAAATACGATAAACGATTGCATTCATGATTTATTGTAAACTTCTCTGACCTGATGGTCGTGCCGGGGTATTAAAAAAGAAAAACTCAGCAAGAATCTTCGAGAATCATGGTAAGAAAAAGGACATAAAAGCTCAACCTTTCAAGAAGGGATTTGAAACCCTGCCTTTTACAAGCGCAATGGAAGACTTTGCGATCATCCATGACAAGAACGATTATTAAAAAATTGAAGACGTAAACGATAATAAATTGTGAATGAAATGATGGGATCCTTGAATGTCAAATTTAGTACCGAAATATTAAAAAAAAAGAATCATCTGCGTAACTGATGATACGGCAGATTTACTTCACGTGGTAGACATCTTTGATGAAAGGAAAAATACAAAAAAAATTCGTAAAAGATGCTTTATGAACTGAATACAGCGACCTCTAGACTAACCGGCACTTTAAAATTTTTAAGATCCCTGTGAGAGTTTTTACAGAAAGAGCCTTAGAGACCTTAGACGAACATTTTCTATTTATGGCACCGAAAATGCGTTTGTTTCTTACGATCTGAAATAGTTGAGGCACCAAAACTTTAGGGAACTATCTATTTTAAAACTCGTTCCGACAGTCTGTAAGTTCCATGATTCACGGACCGGTATGTGTCAAGCGGTTCTGTTCCACCACACCTCGTCCCACATGCAGATGGGATGGAAGAGTGGAGGAATTTGAAGGGCAAGAATGTAGTGTTGGGTTATAACGGAGATAGATGAGATTCCTTAATGAGATTTGAAAGCATCAGAGCAAAAAAAGAAGACAAGCATCCTCCGAATGTCAGAATTTTTATGTTTCTCGCCAACTTCTAATTTAAAATAAGTTGCAGCACAACAGCAAAAACCAGAGCAAAAATCGTACAGAATGAAACGGAGTGGAAGAACTGAAAAAAAAAGTCTGTTATTTAAATCTCCAGAAAGATTATTTTTTATTGGCAGTAAAAAAGCAATCGCCGGATTAAGGCCAGTAGAATCCTCCGACCAATCAAAGGATTTTTATATGTCAACATTTTCGACTCCGTCGGGTGCTCATAAATGTGAAGGCCCTGAGCTGTATTCTCGGCTTTAATCCGACACTATTAGAAGCATTTGGCAGAGCGTCCACTTACTTCTTCTATCTGATGGAAGAGCCACTGTCTTCCCACGAATATTTGCCCTTCAGTTTGAGGAACTTCAAAAAACAGAGGCTTCAGAGTCAGTCGGGACACCTTAGGCAACTGGGAGTAAACTAAAATAAGAAAAACAGATAAAAAGTTATGCATATTTTTATTTGTACACTGTTCAGATGGCAAATGAAAATTCATAAAATTAAATTCGAAATAAATGAAAATTCATAAAATTAAATTCGAAATATATCAAACATTTACCGGCGATGTTTTTTTATAAAATTCCAATATTTTATATTATTATGGAATACTTTATTAATTATTGACATAAAAGTAATCAAATCACCTCAAATATTATTCACTTACGTTTTTCATTAAACTGAATCATTATATCATTCCACTAAATCTAAGGAAACGAAGATATATTACAGAAACTTTAGGGCCTCCAGTGAACGAATCGCCCTGTACTTAAACAAATATAAAACTAGAAATTAAACCAAATTTTTTTTTGCTGGGTTCCCTATTAAAGTTGAATGGGGTCAGCTTTAAATCGGGAACCCAGCAAAAAGTGACGGTATTCTTCAGATGTCAAAGAGAAAGGAATTATTTTCTCAAATAGAGCTCCAGTCTCATCAGTACTATTTTGCAGTTCAATCCATACTTTTTCAAATATTGTGCCATCAAGGTTGGTTAAAGAATTTGGTGTCACTTGGGATAACAAGAAAAGTCTGGATGTATTGCAAGGAGCAGCTCAATGCAGCTACAGAAAACGTTGCCCAGAGGGAGATACGCCACGCTGACTTTATTGAAGTGCTCATTGTTCCCGAAAGACCATACCCAAATCGCAGAGATTGCTTGGCAAGAGCTCGAAGAATACCTTGAAGTTAGACGTCTACAGTTAAAGCTGGCAAAACTAAAACGAAATAACAATATAATAAATTCAGAGAACTACTATTAATAAACTGGAGACCTACTCCACAATACGAAATTCACCAATCGAAACTCAATACATACGATGTATTGGCCAATACTATTGTGCGCCTCCACGATATGGTCTTCAGCACACACTCATATTAACACATTTATCGGTCTCGAATACTGGCAGAATTGCAGGAAAGCCATTTATTATAATGCGATCAGTTCTGTTAACCAACTTTATCATCCGCCCCCCCCCCCCCCACCAATTCTTTTTGAACTCATTTTCGTATGTATTGAAGCTCCTGACAGAACGAGATTGAATGGGGACCCGAGATTGGCAGATCCACGACTGTCCCTACGTAGATTCCTAAACACTGACTGATTGAAAGGTATCTTCAACACTCCTAAGTTTTTACAACAACCTGGAAAGTGATCGAAATAAATTTTGTCAGAATACCAACTACAGGAGGCAGATCTTTGAAAAAATATATACTCAATGATCCAGTATAAAGTAGCATTTTAAAACAGACATGTTTAATGTAAAAGCAAATTATCACTGTATGGTAACAATTAAATTTTCTATAGACTATCGATTTTTTGATACCTTAAGATCTGTTTACTATTTGTTTTTCTTGTATTTGTTATTGTAAACGTCACCCTCCTATTGAACAGCCGTACAGGGGCGTTCACTAACAATAATAATAACTGGGAATTTTGGCCAAGATCTTGGATGCAAACTAAAGTCTGGAGCACGTTTACAATTCTTGTAACTACCTTCCTGACACACCATGAAAACTATTCTAATAGCATCAGCCAATCAACTTGTTTGTTGAATTTCTGTCTCAAATGACAAGCAAATCTACGCAATTCTCACATTAGAGTTTATACAAAATTAAAATTGAGACTTGCCTTTCTCCACTGCAGTGCCACTTGGTGGTAAATCTTTGCCAAAAGTCAACATGCCAGACCATGACCTTCGTTTATCCAAGGAACTAATGAGATCCGGTGTTCCTGGAAAAGAAAGAAGAGAAGACATGGAAATAAAATGGAAATAATTCTCCAGTATGAAATGTAAACATTGACAACGCCAAAGAATAATAAAAGTGAGTTAACTGTTAGCTACCAGAAGGGATAGAAGTAATCGAGCCGGACTCAATCACGGCACTTGTCAGCGAAGTCACGCTGCGATTCTTTAATCCTCTTCGCGCGGGGATGACTTGGTAAGGGTTCTCCGTCTCCGATGCCACTGCAATAGAAAGCAAATGGGAACTCGGGGTATAGAAACGATTAACGTGTGCGAAAAATCAACAGCCTACGTACTTGGCTCCGTATATGAATTACCTGTTAGAGTGGACGCTGGACTGATTTCCGAGTACAAACTAACATCGCTGCTTTCCAGAGAACACCTGCTGGCCCTGAAGTCCTGTATACTGCTACTGGAACTTTCCAATCTTGCCAGTCTTGTCATTCTGTGGCCTAAAAGCAAATCAAGTCTTGAGCCGTTTGAACACACGCTGTCTGGACGACAGGTCAGACGTTTATCTGGAAGAGATTAGTTCATATATTAAACTCGGTTTTTTTTTTAAATTTTCTTTAATTATTTCCATAAAATACTTAATAGTTGGGGGTTCAGTGCGAAAATACAATGTATTGAAAGAATTACTCTTTGTTACTGAACTTGTTCTAAAATTTTTAACTCGGTACTGTTTTAATTGGTCTCTAGCAAAGTGTAGCATTAGAAGCTTCGCTTTTTCGTCCGGCCAAGAGGACAAAGCGACCTTCAAAAGGCAAGTAATTACAGGAACAACAGACAAATATCGAATGCAATATATATAGTTCGACTTAATGTTGTTGTTAAAAAAAACCGCCATCCCATTCCCCTATACACCTCCTTTTGTCGGACACCGAATTAGAGTCGGTTTCAGTGTGTACTTGTGGTGTTTATTCGCCCAAGTACTCCTAATATTTCTTCTCATCTCGTACATTTACTCACAACGAAATAAAATTTTAATAAACAAAATATAAGGAAAGTTAAATTTTCTCTCTAAGTTACCGAACGCAAATTCTCTAAAGTGTTTAGAGGCAGTTTTTCAAGAGTATACTTACAAACGTCTAAAAAAATGAGGGAAACTCATAAAATATTACATTCGATATAAGGCAATTATATTTTTGTGCACGTATAATATGTGATATCTCTGTAAATTAGCATGATGTTTATTTTTTTAAAAACTTTTTAAACCCAGAAACGACACAATGGATGGAGTAGAGTGCTTACATAAAATTTTAATATTTTTAAATAAAATAATTTTTAATAACAATAAAAAATTGGCCTTTCATAGGACCAGTTTGATGGTCAAAATGACTTCTCGAATAAAAGAAGGAAAAAATTGCCGGCTGGCGACCTTAGATCTATTCTACCATACGTTCCGTGATGTCAAAATCAGTTAAATGGAATGGAAAATTCGTGAATTGAATCCCCACTTTGCTTATTTGTCGTCATATTTAATGGAGCTTCTTTTCAATACATCACGTGATTTTAGTAATCTCGTCTTCAGATGGCATGGTGATATGCAAATTAGCATACCGCAGATTTAAATAATGCAATAGTATTTCACTTACTTGTCCACATGGAGAAGTCGCGTGTATCCATTCCAGGTGGACAACTATAATGTTTTGGAAGGTCTGAAAAAGAAAAAAGGGAAAATTATTTATTTACAGATTCCATCATAAATAATATCATTAGTATCTCAGTCCGAAGCTTAAGGTTAATCTCTAAATATTTTTCCGATTACGAAGTGTGGCTATTAAATAACGAGACTACGCGCACAGCCACTACACACCACCAATACGTCCTACCAAATCTATCTGTCAATCAAACATACTACACTGAAGTCTTGACATGGCTACGTAAAAAAAAAAAAAAAAAAAAACTCGAAGGAAGAGGCCTGAATTGTGGAAAAAAGGTTGGATGCTCCATCAAGACAATGCACCAGCACACAACGCCAGAACTGTTGCCAGTTTCTGTTCAAAAAAGATCCCTGTGTGTGAACATGCACCCTACTCGCTAGACCTAGCCCCTAGTGACTTTTGTAAAGTACAAAATATTTCATTCTATTTATTTTATTGCAACAATCTAGTTATTTAATAGCCACACCTTGTAAGCTTAAAAACGCACTTCAGAAATAGAAAAATAAAAGCAGATGCATAAAATAATATCTCTTACCCCTGAGGGCTGCGTACTGGTCGAAATTGGCGGTATTTCTTCGCCCATGGCGTTGCTGGTGCCGAAGCAAAGGGTTGACTGCGTTGGTCTGTTGACTGCAATCGGAGAGTTTTGACGTGTCTGTAAAGAAAGGGAATAGGTAAGCGAAAAATAAACAAATACATCGAAGAAAAGGATTAGTAATCGCCCGTGTGCTCCTCGCATCGTGTCTTCTCACCTTGCGTGATTCCTTTTCTTTCTTCAGCGGCCGCATCTTTAGTGGGTTTCTTGTCCTCCCTTTTCAACGATAAGAAGGATTTCACGCGGCCACTGGTCAGTGTTCTGTTGGTCACAAAGCTGTCGGGGTTCACCTGCTTCTGAGGGTCGTTCTGGGACGCTACAGATCAAAAGAACACGTTACAGACTTGGGTAAGACTGAAGAACACAAATAATTATAATCAGTTAGTGAACATCGGAACGTAAATTACACGGATGGAACATAATTATGTTTACCTTTTCAATTGAAAATTTAGATAAGAATTCTTTAAGAAAAATAACGAGTCTATTTTGTTACATCACTTATAAATATGATGGAATAGAAAAACGGGATATTTACACTCCTTGAAGCACAGCGGACATTGGTCGGTCGTAAAGATACAAGTGTAGCATCTCTGATGTCCACACGTATCTGTTAGCCTTCTTTTTTTACCTTTACCGTATCGAAGATGACACGATGGACAATAGGAGACGCTGCTGTCGTCCTTCAACATCTTGCGCAGCTTGTTCCAGCCTGTATGTAAAGAAACAAACAAATATTTATGCCAAAAGTGCGGGAAAATCTAAAAATTTAAGATGAATTACATAATAAAGCGAGAGATTCGGTACATTTTAGAGCTGGATATTAAAAGATTTATATTACTGATTTATAACCATGGAAATATTTTTAATCCGATAATCAGAAAGTTCAATTTTCAAATTTAATCCTCATTACAAGAACAAACTAGTTATATCTTTTTGCTCAAGTACAGCACAATATTTTTCTTACCAATATCCATTCTAAAGTTTATCTTCACCTCCCTAATCTGTACCAAATGACATCACGCCCCCCCCCCCCCCACCAAGAGCTTCTTTTCCGCTTCATATGGCAGTTCTGTGCTGTTTAAAACAAACGTTCTCGTGCCAGATCCATGAGTCACCATTCACAAGCCCTTTCTGATTTCCAGCAATCATTGCTAGTACATTTTAGCCTTGTTTCAAATGTTTCTGTATTCTAGCTTCAATGCTCGTAGTGTTTAAGCAACCTGACGGTTTTACCAAGAATCAGTGAGTGTATTTACCAACCGGGAAAAAAAATACCAGTAAAGGGAATAGTATTATCTTTCTCGAGACAGGAAACACAGATAAAATAACGCTGGATGCAAATAATTGTTCTGATTTTATCAAATACTAAGTATTCTATAATGAACTCAATTCCTATAAATGGATGGCTCTATGTATTGTTATACAGATAGTCGTTCTCAGAATGGTACATTCGTTTAAGAGAACAACACGGAAACTACAAAAGGGTATTAGTCCGAAGAAGTAAAGCAATGAATCAAAAATATATAAAGTTATTAATAACGATAAAAAATGAAAAGATATTAAGGAAGTCCGAACTCACCGACCCAAATAGTAAATCATCTAATATTGTTTAATATCGACGGTCAGAATAGATCAAGTTATTACCATCGCGATGGTTCTTTTTTTTATTTAGTAAAGAAGCATTTCGTTCAGACAGACCAATATAAGGATCATGATAAAATCGAAATCACAAAGTCGTGACAACAAATTTAAATTAGACTTAGATGCTGAAAAAGTGAATACAAAAATAGAAAACTGCATTGTGTGCCAGCCAGTTTTTTGCACACCAAACATCACGAAGATATGACGAATAACTCAGGAACATCTGAAAGTGGTAGATAGCCCATCTGAAAAGAAAGTGTAGATGCTATCATTGTTCTCATCAGTAACCTGTCTATCTGGTATGGTTGCTATCAGGTTGACACATCAGCACGTTCTCAACTCCAATACACCATCCCAACAGCGCCCCTAAGTGGCTGCATGCAATTTACTTAATAGATCCCTCTTGTTCGTGTGCCCTTTGAACAAAGGGTAGTATCTACTCCCATTCTGGTCTGCTGCTGCCGTCTGAACTTCCATCTTCCTCTCCCATCCTTCTCGTCTATAAATAACCGTAAATCCAGGCAGCTGCACTTTTCTTCTAAAGAATTTTGGAAACGTAGCTGTGAGGCCCCGAGGGAATATTTTTAAGGGAAGGAGATATCGACTAGTAACTGCGAACAGCTAATGCCTCCACTTTGTTTATTTCAAACATACCGTTACGTATTCGCTGTGATTCAAGGTTTTGAATGATGGACAAATGATCTCATATTTCTTTAATGGGGTCAAGCAGTAAAGAAATAAATATGTTCTAAGTAATAAAAAAAAAAAAAAAAAACCAGTTATCTTTTGAAGATGTACACGCCTGTACATCTTCAAAAGATAGTGACAAACTTCGGGAACCTATCTGAGAATCAATAATAAACAAAACATATATATATATATATTACAACATGGGTCCGAATACCCTATCCCCTTTCTGCTGAGTTAAAACTTCCTAAAATCATGATAGCCAAATAAAAGATATATTACCTCATATTTTTGGTGTAAAACAAGAACTTAATTAATAAATTAATTAATTAAAAACGGAGTTCTTTTCATTTGACGGCTACAATTTCATGAAACTAACACAAGAAGGTGATTTTTGTACCCATGCTGGTAAGAACTTGATTTTCCTCAACACGATTCCAAAGTTTGGCAGGAGAACTGTGACCCGCCATGATAGATGTAAATCAAAATTAACACTCTTAGTCAGGCCATTCTTTGGAATAAATGAAGAGGCCAACAGAAAAATAGCTCTGAGTTCTTTTCTGAAATGATGCAGTTCTAGAAACAAGTCCACAGGCCTATGAGGACAGGAGATATTTTTACAGTGTATCTTAAACAATCTTACCCCTTAGGTTACTTCAATATCTTTTGCTAGACTGTCAAACGGACAGACACCAGTTTTCATATTATAGGAGGCTCACTCCTCCCCTCCAAGAAAAAATTTCTGGTAATGACCTTGAGCAAATTTTCGCATGAGTTTTAAAAAGGAGCAATCCTATTAAGAAGAACATAGCATAAAAATTAGTTCTGGAGGCATATGAGATTAAAGTAAGTCCTACGCGCTATAGTCTATTAGCAGAATAAATAAAGTTTCACTAGAAAAATAAGATTTAACTGTATTTATTTGTTTTTAATTTTTAAATCGTAAAAAGTGAGTGCGTAAAACACTTATTTTTCAGTATTTTATCATTTGTTTATCGATTATTAATTTTGTAATGTTTATTTATGGAGGAGAACAGAAATTTTTATTTTTCCCAGGACGCAAAAATACCGCTCTGATTTACTTGTCCGTCTGTGCACCAAACCAACTAAGGCTATCGTGCTGTTTCTGTAAATTGCATATCTTTTATGGCCTGGTTTTCCTGTTTTGGCGAATAAAAAAAACAGAGTTTATGGAGGAAAAAATCACGTGGCCCTTGTCTGAGATCGACTGACTTGGTCACAGTATGAAAATAGCACACAGTCTAAAGGGCAGTGCCATTGCTTGGGGGTCTTCCACTGAGAGGGCCTTGCAATTTCCTTTTGTGAGGATAAAAATCTATAACTGAATATTTTGGAGCCTCTTTAGAAGCTTTGGCTTACGTTTCATCATGTCTTAATCGGATCCTGCTAAAGGGTATAACATTGAATCACACGGGTGCTTATAGGAGACAAGGTTCTAACAATTCTTATGGCAGACACATTAAGATACATTAACATTAATTCAGGCTTTTTTGCCTCTCGTCTGAATTATCCAATTCAGAGATTAACAAAGTACAAATGGCAAAAGCAATTTATTTTATGTTTATCGGCAAGTATCACGGCAGAGTAATTATCCCAATTTAAAATAAATGCGTTTGTTATCAATAACCAGTTGGAAATCCTATTTAGAACATGGCAATCATGCGTGGAAGTTATTCTGTCGCCCATTTTAGATGCCATCTGCGTATAATAAGATGGAGACATCCAATCTTTGTACACAAGAAAGAATACAATTTAAATGAATTGTGAAAAAGTAGGGGATGAAATGGGGAACCCTAGATTCATTAAAAATTTCTAAAAAACTTTCAAAAAACCTTGCCAATGGAGAATACCATCATAAGAAAGAGTGAAAAAATCAAAAAAACTTCATCAATTTTTAGATGAGTAAGTGTTGCAGTATCGAAACCTTGGAGAGATACACGTATATGACATCAAGTTAGTGGATTCATTCAGAAGTCACCCTTAAGAAATTTGCCAAAAACGTAACAGCGACTATTGAATCGTCATTCTGTTTGATAATGGAACATACAGATACTCCTTTAAATTTTCAGGGAAAATTCTTCATTCAAAAGCGGACTTGAAAGAACACAAAATAGGGAGTTTAAGAGTAAAGAAGCAACAGAGTAAGAGTCTAAGAGTAAAGAAGATCTTGACTTCTTCTTTACTCTTAAACAGTCCTGAGATACAGATGGAGTAGTTAGTTAATACGTGATCCCTGATAGAGAATTTGCAGTCCAAAGCAATCGTAGATCAACCATTTTCAGAATTAAGCATTGCAGAAGTTACCCTTTTATAAGAACATTTTAATTTTTTTTTCGTTTATGATACGGATGAAGATTACAAATGAAAATAAACATTGGCTAATGATACGTTACACAGCAAAACGATATAACTTAATCGTTATACAACATTCATCCAACTTCAATGTGGTCCAACAAAACTCATTACAATGTCTGCTGGCAAATGAATGAGTTACAATTTACGTGCAAATATGCAGTGGTAGACTATTAAGCTGACCTAGAACAGACGGTGAACGCACAGCAACTGTCTGAAACTTAACATATAGGTTAAATGTGGGGATTTATTAATAAGCATCACAGCACACACCCGTCGTCTACCTACAGAATTCCAGTCTGGCCACTTACCTGCCAGTTATTTGTCACTAGCATACAAAATAAGAGCCGAATGGTCAATGCAAAATAAAACGCGTTCCAAACGCAATGTGACGTCATTAACGGTTGCGAAAAAAAAAAAACGTTAAAAAAGCAGCTGGCCTGCCAAACACGGGGCGGATTTACGACGTGAGATAGGCACGCGATTACAAAGAAAGAAACCGTCATTCACCACATGCTCCAGTAAATTACACCAACCTCGACACCACGTCCAAACATTGGGGTGGTCTGCCTTTTCATAACCTATTCTAGTTACGTTACATATACCGAAGATGAGGGCAAATATGAATAGCCACTGGGTGGGCTGACCGTGCCAAAGACGCAGATAAACAAGGGATGAGTATGATAACAATTACACTTGCATTTAGGCGCGATGTATATAAACATCGATGAACTCTGATGCTAACCAATGGAGGAATTTATTTGATAACGAAATATCAGGAATGTATGGCAGCTATGTAGAAACAAGGCGGGCACATACCATCCTACACTACTACCAACAAAGTAAACCTCACTGTCATTAATGAACCTTTACAAAAAGTGGCATTTGCTAATTTTAAATTTAATTAAAATCATATTAAAAAAAACATGAATTTTTAATTCTTTTAAAAATAAAAAGTTGCTACTTCTGACTTTTAATCCAGAAAACTTTCTCTTTATCCGATGACTTTTTGATTTGATTTGTTAATTGATGTGTTTAATTAAAACTGATGCCAAATTAGTCTTTGTCCTGAGATAAATTTTTATCAACTACATTTTGAAAATTCTTCTGCTTCTATAAGTAACTTCATCGTTTGATAAAAATAATTTTTAATACATATTTTTTTAAAAAACAATCATTAAATTATTAAGAAGATGGAGAAGGAAATTATCATATAGAGCACCTCCTCTCTGGCTGCCGGTGAACAGTTTAGTCCGCCGCATCCCATTAAGGAACAACCCTCTCGCCAGCAATCTTACTTACTTTGCTTGTCACTACGCCTTTTCGACTATTCATGCATGTCTAGTGAGCTCTTCGGAAAGGTCAGAACTCCAATACAACGATATTTGGAGTGCAGTTCCTTCTCGCACACGCAGCGATAACACCCGGATGCCGCCAACTCCCACGGTGTCCAGACAGAGCTCACCGTGGCGACGATACATACATCTCTTAGTTAGGGGTGGGGGATTGGACGTGCGTGGCTTGATAGAACGATGAGAACTGAAGTGGTACAGTAAGTGAAATCACAGACATGCATTCAACCCGAGTGCATATTTATTATGTAAGCGTAGGTTTGGCACGAGAAAGAATCTTGTCCGCACATACTTCAACAAGAGATCGACGGCGAGAGCAAAGCTCACACATCTCTAGATGGAATGCATTAAGCGATAGACGAACTTCGTGAAAGTGCTTAATGTTGTTTGTTTGTTTGAACAAATGAAAAAATCAAGGCCACGCAGGCTCGATATATCTTGTTAGTGAATTGTACGTATACTTTTGGGTGGTTTGCATGAACGTGGAGAGGAAGACCTTATACCTACACCTGCCCTGAGGTTGGATGAATTCCTCTTTCAAAAGAATGATAGGGTGACATGTCCAGTGCGCTACCAAGGTGGACTGAATAAATGTGAGACTTTGAGATATTTGCTATATTTCGCAATTAGGGGGTTCTCACTGACAGTGAGGATGAAATAAAGACGATTTCTAACGCAGTCCATCGTGAAATGGCTGTCAACTAAAACAAAGCCACTAACATTGAACTAGTTTCGCTGTGTGGGACCCTCAATAAAACTATAATCTTTGCATATCTTTTTAAGTTTTACTGCCAAACCGCCGCTGTTTATTTGTGGGTATTTTGGAGTAAGTGGCATATCCCGAAAAATGGGACTAAAACCCAGGGAAACAAAACACCATAAAATACAGTTTAAGATAAAGATGGGGAAAAAAAAAAAGTAAATAAAATAAAATAAACCGGTATTATCGCTGCCAACAAGTTAAGTCACTGTGTGTAGGGGTGTGTCATATGACCTCTGAAGACCTTTATTAACCACTAAATATGGCTTGTATTCGATATGAATGTGTTAAAAATTTCCAAACATTTCAAAGATCTTCGTTTGTTCCGAACAAATCTTTTGCAACCATAAAATTGTTCTGACAGCAGAAAAAAAAAAAAAAAATGCAAACTAAATGATAATGTTATTTTGTAAGATTTCTCCTAAAGACTTATTACACTTTTCCGTTAGGTTCAAAAGATCTAATTCAATGAAACATACACAGTGGCGAACCCAAACGAGCTACAGCACTGTTGCAGTTACACTTTGAAAGCGCAATCTCAGAAAAAGGAACAGCCATGTTTCTAATTAAAAGCAAACGTTGCGCAGTAGCATGATATTGTGCCCACAAGATAAACAGATGTAGATATTTAACGTAAAAAAAAAATAATAAATAAAAATGGTACAGTAATGAAGGTCAATTTTTCATACTCACCCAATTCTTTCATCTTCTTTTAACCAAATTGTAACTAGGGAATAGTGAACCTAGGAAACTGTCCCCACTGCGCGCATCCTCTCCCAAAGAGACTATTTTTGCTCACGTGCTCTTCAAACTACAGAGCCTAACCGCCAACACAAACTGGACACCAGATGTGAGCTCTCTGACTCTCACGCCGCATCTGCTGGGAAACCTGCCCCGATCTTTCCTTCCTTCGCAACTTCCGCTGTCATCCGAGATTTGTAATCACGTGACACGCTATTCGTCAGAGTGGCGGAACAGGCAGTGTGAGACCCTGAGGGGGAGAGGGGAGGGGTAATGTTTTCTAGTGGGGAGTGAGAATGGAATGAGGCGTTTGACAGTCACAGCCTGTAAAGATCGCCGACTAGCATAGAGTAGCAGGGGGTAAGCACAGCTCGCGCTCCTCCCCAAAGCGAATATCTGGACTAGGTTCAAGTTTACGGCATAATAACGAGGTCAAGACGAAGCTAAAGGCCGTTAACGATCCAAGAGGCTTTCGTTTTTTTGAATGTCACTAACTAGGTTTCCGACGGTGAACTTCCTGGACAATACATTAACTCCCCTTTACCATAGAGCAGCTGGTTTGGTCGGAGTCACGATAATCGAACTTCAAGTAGTAATTTCAAGCATTCCCGCTTGGCGAACAGTCACGTGCGATCGATCCCCCTTATAAGATACGCGGGGGAAAAAAAGAAGTCATTAGTCTTGAATCTGTTCTAATCTGGGAACAAAAATATGAAGTTGCTACTGTTAGTAAACACAGATAAGAACTAAGCAGAACGCAAAGCTATCTGTTTCATCTCTGCTATCTGCTTTCAACTGGTGTACGTTCATTACATGTAAACGTGCACTGGATCTGTGATTGGATCTCTGGATTTGTTTGGCTATCTGGCATGACAGTTGTAATGTATTGTTCACTAATTTTACAAATTCAAACGGTAATCCTGACTGATTGGAGCCATTTATACTATGATCAAAATCTAACTTCAGCTCTACTCCCTCCTCTCACCCCTTAGGAGCTAGTTCGTAATTAAACTAACTGGTTTAGACGTTTCAGAAGTATTCGTGTATTTTAGTAATGGAATGCAAGGATCACTACCAACATCTGCCCTTTATTTTCTACTTCACGTCCTTGTCTGTCCAAATTATTGCGATAAATTGTTCAATTTATATTAAATACTCTTTACAATTATCACCAAAAATATTCAAACTCCCTTTGGTTCCACTTCCTTATCTACTGATGAGGCTGCTTATGCAAATCAGGAGCAATAAAAATCATTAAAAATACATCGCTCGTTAATTCTACGCGCTAGTAATTACGATCTATATCGCATCAATACACAACTAATCGTAAAGAACAATGACATGATCTTTAAGGTTCAGTTGGCGAGCTCCTCCCTGGTGGCAAACTGGAATACCGAGTCCCTAAACCTCCCCCAGTTAGAGCAGCTGGATTTTTCCATTAGGGTCACGACGCAGCCCAAGGTGGTAATATATACAACCCCCTTTTCCCCTTCGAAAAAAGCCATTTAGTGATAGGGAAAGGATTTTCAGAAGAACTGACTTCTAAGCGAAGTTATTTTTACTGAACACATTATAAACTTAATCCTCAAAGGATTTATTGATCTTGTTTACTTTATCGAAATTAAGAAGTAAGGCGCGATGTTTTCTTTTCTTTTTTTTTTTAATAAAGCTGTTTCTAAATACAAACTTTAAGGTCAGTGGTTAGAGTTATCTCAAGAATTCTTCCAAAGTTAAGGTGATTAATGGACTATAAAACAGTAACCAGTTTCTTGAAAGACTATCTTCTAACAGGCAGTCCTAGCACGCTGGACTCTCATATCTCAACAATTCGTACTTTATTTCAATACGTATATTATAACATATGAGCTTTCATTTCAACTGATTTAAAACATTTTTGTTGCATTTTAGTTTTTTAACTGTAATTACTTTATCGTAGTAAGCTGTATTATGAATCGGAACGTCACTGGCGAAGGGTGGGTCCTGGATGTGAAACAGGTGTGCTCCTGTTGTCGAATTTCCAAGTAATTTATCTTAAAATGCTCTTAAAATAGATTGAATTCGCATCGATGTATATTTTTCGATAAACCGTCTTCTTCCATTGAAAATCCTGGTGATGCCATTGTCTAATTTCTTAACCTTAACCGAAAGGCAGAGAATTCTAATGATTATTATCTACCTTTAGCGAAAATTCCATCAGCTGTACCATCATCGCAAAAACTTACTGGAAGCTTAAACTTTAAATAAAAAAAAATGAATATTTAAACCAGCAAGTTCCATCAGCTTCTTCAAATACGTCCTTTTAGGACGCATTTCAAGAGGACACTAAATAATAAAAAAATTGCACAATAGAAATGATTTGCGCAAAATCTAAAGGAACGCAATTCATTTGGCGATCTAGAAACGTTACACTTATCCACCATACCTTCCGCAACAAAAGATGTCACCTTCGGAGCCGTTCCGCTTTGATGCACAGAACCTGTCGGACCATCGGTAGCTGGCGATGTCATCGGTTGAGAAGTAAACTTCATTGTGATTTCTCCCTTTGCAGGTGTCAGCACCGGGAGGCGACAAGGTCAAACTGGGAACTACTCCGTCCGTCAATTCTTTAAAGCTCACTCTAGTAAAGAGCAAAGTATGGGGGGAGGGGGTACACAAAGAGATAGCATCCCGTCGTCCTCTGCGTGCTCAATACGCATCACGACGTCATTACGAGTTAGTAGCGACAGCCAACTACATTAGGTTTACATGTGCGGTCCGATCTGTAGGTCCATACGTAATGGTTGGAAAGGAATGATAATTGGCACATTAGTGGTGATTGGGTTCAACAGCTAGCCATTCTCTACAAGTGCTACTAATATACACTCCCAAATCCTTCTGTGTGGGGGAAAGGAGGAAAAACGATGTAACCTTAATTATGAAAGGAAACCTGAAACATTCTAACGTCCAAAAAAAGGTTAGGACCCACAAATCCAGAATTCCTACATCAGCAATCTCACAGCACATTATTTATTGTATTTAAGCAGTCTCTGCCAAAGTTTGGCAACGCCGCTGTCTAATATACAAATAATTTACATAAGTTTATTCTAATATATACCCTCCCCTGTTTTTGACCAATTAGGGTGGGAAAGATCCTCTAAGATGACACCAAAATAGTAAAGCGATAGAAAAATAAATACATACAGAAAACAGTTCCAAGTCCAGTTTAAAGTGTCCGAGTCCAAGAGTTATAAATAATTGTCAGCCCATTTCACGGTCCACAGAATCATCAACTGGCCGTGGAAAAATCTTGCAACGCTGGAGGTGTCTCAGTCTACACCGTTTTATCTCAGCAGCACAAGGAACTGCTTTCCACAGACTCTGAGTGGAAAGTATCCATTATATGCTCCTTTCCTTTGTCTCCGCGGCCGCTCTATTTATTCTTCTTTCTCTCCAGTTAATCTGTTACTCGTTCTCAAGCGCCATCTGTTTCTTCGTCCCTGTTTCTTCATTATATTCACGGTGCATCGTCTTAGATATTCTGCATCATCTTTAAATCTTTAAAGATTATGCACAAGACTCAACAAGTCTGTGAAGACTATTCAGAGACCAAGAAAACTGCATAAGGTTCATTTCGGGAAAACTTTTCGCGGTGGTCTCTGACATACGTTATTTTTTGGAACAAAGTAAATATTTTTCTGGAGGCTACAAGTTCCAATCTCACATAAAGATGTCGTAAAGATAATCTGAGAATCACCATTAAAAGCAAAAAAGGAGAAGACGAAGAAAAAGAATATGAGAGAGAATGCTAGCTATTTAGGCTGATGGGTGTGGTCCAGAACTCAATAATTGAACGAGTAAATCAGCATCAGATCCAAAATATAATCTGAAAGGTTTCCTCCACTGAAAGCCCTTTCACTATTAATTACAAGCAGGCATTCCTATGCGAACCTACGTCTGTTTTTGAACAGCAAAGTAAAGCGGCAAAACTTAGGCACGTGGGTCATCGATATCTGCTGCTTATATTTCCGAGAACGGACAATTAAACAAAAGAATAAATGGAATAGAGCGACAAAAACGAGTCATTTGTTAACCCCAGAAGGCAAAAGAATTTCTGTTCGCGTGCGAGTGTGCGTGTGCTTGTACGTACAGAGACCGCCTACGGGCATTTGGGCTCGTGCAAGTCCCACCGAGAGCCAGATCGCCACCTGACAAAAGAGTGGTCTATCATTAGAAGCAGTAGTTGTGTATGTCAGGGGCGTTTCTGTGTGCCCATACAAAAAACATCCTTTTTCATCAGTACCGATGGCTAACGACCAATAGTTAGCAGTTAGATGCACAAATCCAGCACTCTGACCCCTCCCCACCAAATAACACCTTTCCCCCACCAAGGTTTATTAGTAACAAAGATCTTCATTGTCATCGCTACTTCTTTACTTATATATTCATTGTCGAACAGAATACAGACTTCGTATTCTTATTTTATTAAATTGTATTCTGTTATTTTTAAGATTGAATATAATTTATTTTTAAAAATAACATTAAATCGCACTGTAAACCCTATTTTTTCATGTGTATATCAGTTCTAAGTCTTGCAGAATAATTAAAAGAAATAAGTGAGAGTAGGTTAGGAACTCGTTGAACTCGTTATTATCGTAGTTTATTAAGAATTCTAAGATTCGTAGTAGCATTTTACAATTAGTGTGCTGACCGAAGAATTAGCACCAATTCTATATGATGAGGTTCGATGGCTGGACTTTTGTTTGTAGCAGAGCAATTTGATGATTTTTTTTTTTTTTTTGAATGCTTCCGTCTTTGATTAGAAAGGAGACATTAAAAGAAATTTTAGGATTCTTTTGAGAGAATTAAGCCTCTCTCGGCAGCAGTAGACGAAACACCTTTCGGGTGTGATTTGGAAAACCCTGACGAATGGAAGGATACGACAAGGTCTTTTGTGCGTGTTATCCGCTGAGATTTGTTACTGATGGTGACTGAAGTTGAGTATTTTCACTTAACGAGAGTTGGTATAGATAAAATTTGCCATGAAAAATGTATTTCCATGACAACATATTTCTCTAAACTATTTAAGGATGAGTCATGGATAACTGCTGTGTTATGAAGCACAGACAAGAAAGTATTTGAATGATCTTAAAGATAAAAGATATTTCTTGGCTAAATGCCTAAGGGTATGAAGGAGTTTACTTATGCATGAGTAATGGACACACACACACACACACATCTTTCCTACTACCAAGGTAGTTTTAATTATATCTCATATTGTGAATACCTTCACAACGAGTTGCCATGGTATTGCACTACCTCGAATAAGTAACGCTTCACCTATGGAGAAGACTATTGTTACTTATTCTCGGCGGATACCACCACCCATATCTTTTAGATTAAACCATGCACACCATCAAGCATCTCTCATATTGTGGAGTTATACTTCATAACTGGGTTGTCACTATTTCAAGCCGACCGGGCTAGCCGAGTGGGTAAAGTACCTGCCCGGCAACCCAAAGGTCGCGGGTTCGATTCTCGCCTCGGGCTTGGATCAAAGTACTGCAAAAACCTTAGGAGGTGCAATATGGCCACAGAAGCCAATGCGCCAACAACTACCAAATCAAAAAAAAAAAAAAAAAAAAATCACTATTTCAACAACAGGGTACCAGCCCACCCACCGATGAGAAGCCAATGAGCTTCGAATTGGTGCTGTCTGAGTGGTGGTGGTATCCGCCGAGAATAAGTAACAATAGCCTTCTCCATAGGTGAAGCGTTATTTATTCATTCGAGGTAGTGCAATACCATGGCAACTCGTTGTGAAGGTATTTATAATATGAGATACAATTAAAACGATTCATTAAAACTACCTTGGTAGTAGAAATAATGTGTGCATTACCCATGCATAAGTAAACTCCTTCATGATCTTAAAGATGTCGATTCTCCTTCTCCCATTGATCCGCGTTGGCGCCACCAAATGTTTTGGCTAACTACGTCAAGGAATTTTATGTTAAGCGATTATGGTAATAAAAAAAACAAAAAAAAAAAACAGTAATGATAGCTAAGGCTGCCACTTGGGAGTCTAACACGCCGATGGATCTGATATTCAGGTCCAACTCAAATACATTAAATTTAGACAAAATCTAGTCCAAATCTCGGATGTAAAATTTCACCAAAGCTGGTGAAATTGTTAGCAACCCTGTGTATAACTGCCACGTGCAAGGTCTAAAATCTTGACTATCTTGACCTGATCCTAACTTCCATATCGTGCACCACTGCTATCCCCATCCCCCGAGAAAATGCTCAACTTCGAACATGATCGGAATTGAACAATTTCAACTGCCAAATGTTTGCCACCCTACCAGTGATCCAATTGAAACCATGTTCCTGGCTAGCCCGATATTTCTAAACAAACAAAGGTGTATACAGGCAAATCACGCTTGCCCTATTGTGGGTCCAACTGGATTTTTTCCGTGAGGAAAAGAGGAACTTCGACCTTAAACAAACGGCTGCACGAGCCGTGGAAGCAGTTTTAGGATGTTGCGAACAGGTTCTATTCGAAAGCCTTGTATCATTTGGAAATACAAGAGTGAAGTGAGATGATCAGTAATTATTCTTGTAGGAATAAAATCACTTTTTTTTTTTAAATTCCACATTAAATTCTTGTCCTTTATCTAAATTATAATTTTCCAAAAAAAATGTGCGAGAGATGTTCAGGACAGGAATATGCAGCATAATGCAGAGCACGTTGATCTTTTGAACCACATTCACATTAAAACACGTATCGAACACTTTTATGCTGCAAGCCATTAATATCCCATCTCAAGCTCCATCCAGTAGATTAAGTGACCAGTTCTCACCTTGAAGATATCCACTACTTCACACGATTTCAAACTGAGTTCTGCGGAATCCTGGGGCATCGAAAGAGCTTGTTGGGGTTTCGTGAAATTTTTACTGAGAGAGAGACGTGATTGTATGATCTTTATTACTTTTCTTTCTCTTTTTTTTTTTTTTTTTTTTTTTTTGTAAATAAAGAAGGATAAATAACGTAGAAAACAGTCTACGATAAAAGTTCTAAAATAAATTGCAATATTTTAATGCGGATTAAGAAATATCCAATATTTAGAGACGTTTAGAGCAGTTTTTTTTTTTTTTTTTCCAAGTGTGAAAAGAATTGCCTCCTGTAAATTTTTTTTTGCCACAAGGGTTTTAAGGTTCCTTAAAAATCTCTTTTATGACAGCTTATACGCAACTATTTATCATGTGGTGTGTACCAAAAGTTAGAACCCAAAGAAAAAATATTCAATTAACTCTTAATTCCCTTATTATTCGAATTGCATGCCATGAATAACTAAGTACATCTGTATGAATTTTAATTTAAGAATATCGTTTAACGTAGTTTGAAAACCAGCATTACAGGCGTTTGTTTAACTTTATGAACGCAATTTGTTTCCCCACTCTGTGGATTCCGAATCTGAGTACTGTAATTGCTATTGCTCAATAATGTTTGTCAGGGTTATCCACTGCTTCTAAAAAAGTAAACATACCAAGATACTTTTCCATCTCGCCGGCAGATGGCACTTCCTACTAACAGCTGTTTTGTCACTGTTTTCAATTACCCAATGCATTATCAGCATCCGGGCGGCATCTTGAGCGTTCTTGGTCTCAGTAAATATAGCACTGACGCAATGGAAGTGCACAGCTCACGTATTGTGTCTGACAGTGGTCGATAGACCTCCGCTGAAAATGTCGAAGACCGCAGCTTGGCATGTGCTACTGTCGCCACTGTACGAAGTTCTTACGGTGGCGAGGGCGCTACCCATTTTTGTCGACACAACTTGTTCGAACACGATTTTACAGATGCCTTTTTCTTTCCCTCTCCCCAAGCGACAGAACGTAGGCCTCCATACAGTGTGATCATACAGCGATGGATACGTGGTATGAGGATCGAGATGGCAGTACATGACAGATAACAAAACAAATGACAGAAAATAAATAAAAACAAACTTACCAATGATAATTCGAAGCCAAACTGAACTTAAACGACTAAAAATTCCGAGAAATGCTGTATTTTAAATAGATATTAAGGTCAGTAACCCCTTGGTCGTGTCACATCCTCCCCGTCTGCATCTCAACCGCATTTTTTTTTCTTTTTCTTTTTTCCCGAAGAAAACGTGTAGCAAACATTTCCTGTACCAAAACCGCGCAGTTTAAAAATAAACTGCACCGTTCAGTGAAAGCGTATTTTATTAAGTAAACTATGGAATCGTCGTTTCAAACAAGCCCACAATTTGAATTGCTAAGCAATTTTTATATGTAATATGAATTTAGTCAGACAAAAGCACCTTAAAAACAGAAGTGAATGCCCAGGATGTGCTGACAGACAAACAGTAAACAGAACCCACATTAATTAAAAATCAAAATAAGAACAACTACTTTACAACAAGGTACAGAATAAACGATGATACTTCAATGGAAATCTATTTAGAGTGGCCAGACCTTAACTCTAAACCAGAAAAATCATAACTGACGACTTTTACAAAGGAACTTAGAAGGAATGATATCAAGATCCGCATTAATGGGAAGTCCACCGTTGCCGAGCTTGAAGAAAAGCACAAATTCAAATCACCAAGACAATGGTAAGGTGATTTTCTCTAATTATATCTAACAAAATTAAGAACCTCAACCTGATTGCCCTCGACACCCGCATCTCTCCAAACTCGGCTGTATCCTCGCACTTAAAAAAGCCCTTGCTAACTGAGAGGTCCTTGGGTGGATAAACAAGAGGACGACTTATACGCCATCGACCAGTCAGGAGGATCAGTCGCGTATACGAGACATAATGGCATTTACAGTGTCCATTTTAAAGTCTAAGAACTGACGCTGTAGACTGACCTTGAAGTGGCACGCGATGTTACACTTTCACGCAATTTGAATTTCTTGGTCACAATTATTACCAACTGGATAGACACACCCAACCTCTTTTAGCGGATTTCTGCCGAAATCAGTAACTTCTGTTTACACAATGCCATCAACACACAGGCAGGATATTTCCCAATTAACGCAATTACAATTTTTATTTAATTTTATTTATTTATTTGGTGGGGGGAACTGTACAAAAGTCAAGTTATAAAGACCCTCTACAAGCCACTAACCCAGTGGTTTTCAACCTTTTTTTAATAACGGCACCCCTAAGTAATTTATTTTATTTTGCGGCACACCCACCATACTGTACACCGTTTTATAATGAAATAAACATATAAATTTTAAAAAATAATAAGTTTAAGTAACTTAAACCCAAATTACGTGACACCCCTGGAACGTTGTTGCGGCAACCTAAGGTGCCGCGGCACCCCGGTCGAAAACCACTGCACTAACCGAATCGACTAAGGATGCAGCGAGAATTTTGATTACGTTCATTGCCATCTTCTCGCGGTAGCACAGTGGCTATAATCACCGTCCTCCCCATATCGTGTGGAAAAGGTCCAGGTTCGAATCCCGTCAATGAGGCGAGGAACTTTTATGGGCCTTTTCACACTGTGTCTGAGTTAATCGGTCTCAGGCGAGGATAACAAGGTTTTTTCTGCCGGTAACTGGGGAGAAACACGCCAGAGTAAACACGCAATTTACGGACATAATACAGAAGGGCCTCGGGCATCCCTAATATAAAATTTGAAATAATACTGTTGTTCAGTAAAACTTAACATTAAAAATTATTGCGTCTAAAATATAGTGTAGACATAATTAACCCCTGTAAATAGCTCTTGTTTACTCTACTTCGCCTAATTAAATCCATTGGGTATAATCGAATGTACTTTCCCTTCTTCTTAATTAATTTATTAAAACTATACAAAACTAAAAATTATACAAAGCTAAAAATCCATTACCATTTCATTAGAGAATATAGCACGCTAAAACTAAGTAATGTAAGCAGCACAAGAACTACACCTGAAAATGCATAAAGACTAAATAAACATTTTTATAAAACGGATAACAAGCATATATAGTAAAATACAAAATACAACAAAATTATGACATCCTAAAAGTATATAAGCCTTCGTGATCAACTCAGAAACTAACTGCAAACATTTGTCTATTGCGAAAAAAAAACATGTCATTTGCAAAATACGCAAATCGGTGGTGCATACCTCATTAGTATGACTTTCCTGATCGCCAAGCAAAGCTCACAATGGGTCCCCTCGCATCATTAATGAGTCCTGGTAGCACTGAAGACTCTCTTCCAGTGAGTAGTTCGTGATGTATATAAGGATTTTTTTCCCGAAGGTGAGGAAGGGGAAGATAACGACTCAAAATTTGTCTTCTCAGAGTATACTATATATCTTCTATGGAATTCAGGTCTATGAACTTCTAGACGACTCTCCATTCAGAAAATACTTTCAACCTGAAGTCCTCCGCCAGTTGTGCTCTTATGATGGAGCGTGTGCTCGTCATTAGAATGAAATGGTGAGCGCTATTGCATTCTCCAAAAAAAAAAAAAAAAAAAGAAAAGTCTACTATAGGGTTCAAGGATGTCTTTGCTATATCTCACAGCGGTCACAGTTCCTCTCTCGAAGATAGTAACTTCGTACGTGTATTGCATATTATTCCTGCCCAATATCAAACCGCCTCCTTCGTAATAGTCCTTTTCACTGATGTTTATAGCTTAGTCTCTCTCTCTCTCTCTCTCTCTCTCTCTCTCTCTCTCTCTCTCTCTCTCTCTAAATGAAATAAGTCGAGCATCAAACTGTAAACTGAATCTGGACTCATCCTTGAAGATCACATTGGATCATTGCTCTTAGATCCGATTGACATGTTATTTGAAATGACAAAACAAAACGACGTCAGTTGACACAAGCTTCTTCTCTGCAATGAGGTAAGAGCTTACACAATACAATTCGATGGGAGATGTTCCTCTGAGAAACTGCCAAATGGGAACACTGACATCAGTCTCCCCATGTCGTCTAACGGTTAAAATCGGATATCAATCATCTACTGGTGCAGTGACCCTTGGTTAACCTTGCCCAGTTCGGGATACTTCTATCCCCTGGAACTGTTTCCCCATTTGGAATATCTTACTTGGGTGGTCATTCAGAACCCTAACTATCTCCGCCTGTGAGTGGCTCTCTTTCATCCTGCTGACAGTTCACCATCGCAAAGGTTCACTCATGTAGTATGCCTTTGTCAAGTGACCATGAAACGTTCCCAGACGTACTTGGTATCCTCGCAACGACTGAAGTCTCACTTCAATTGTGGAACCGCTCTATTTAAAACTGTCCATATCGGCATATCACAACGATGTGAATGCGCTCATTTGCATTTGCATCAGTTATTTTATCTACATGCAATTCGGATTCAATTCCGTGTTCAATTCGGATTAAATTCCGTGTTCAATTTAAAAAAGGGAAAATTTTTTTTTTTTTTTTTTTTTTTTATGTAAACCCCAAACACGAGAAGACGAAAGAAGATATTTGTTGACATTGGACTTGAACTTCTGTAGACTGTAATTTTCAGGAAATACGTTTGAAGGAAGGTTGTTCCAGAAAACGGCAGTTGAATGAATAAATGAGGAAGATGAAAAGTTGGTTCTGTGGGTTTGAAGTTGGACAGTAAATGGATGTTGGTTGGTGGCGGCACGTGTTCGGACTGTTTTGAAAGAGAGAGCGGGAATTATAGAAGCCAATTCAAAAGAACAGTGCCCATGGAAGTATCTGTAGAAAAGGCATGCAGCAGAAACAGTAAGTCTACGAGACAGAGAGTGGAGAGACTCTGTTAGAGATGAATCATTAATTAACCTAACTGCCTCTTCTAAACAGAATCAAGAAGCCTGAGACAGGTTTTGGGGGAACCACCCCAGGTGTGGGAACAATATTCCATGGTAAGGCGGATTTGAGATTTGTAAAGAGTGAACAGCTGTTTGGAAAAAAAATAACGCCGAGAGCGAAAGAGAAAACCAAGTTTTTTAGATGCAGAGGAAGTAATATTTGTAATGTGCTTGTGCCAAGAGAGATTAGAAGTCAGGGTAATCCCCAAAAGAGATATATCATTTTGCCTAGAAATCGGAGTGTCACCAAAGATAAGCATAGGAGCAAAAGAATCCTTTTTGCGAGATATAAGACAAGACTGAGTTTTAGAAGGATTGAAATCAACTAAGTTGTCTTTGCCCCACTGGAGAATTACCTGGAGATCGGCATTTAAGGAAGCAGTAGCAGATTTTCGAGAAGTTTAAGCTGATTGAGTAGGACAAGGTTTCTCAAAATGGAAAGTGGAATGCAATGTGCTATCATCGGCAAAACTATGGATAGGATTTCCAGTCAATGGAAGAAGGTCATTAATATACAAGAGGAAAAGAGTGGGGGAAAGAACTGAACCTTGGGGGACACCATCAATAGTGGAGAAGTTAGAAGACAGAGGATCCACCATCACCCTCAGTGAGCGATCAAAGAGAAAACTGAATAACCAATTACAAAAAACAGTTGGCAAACCATAAGATGGAAGCTTGTTAAGAAGACCTTTATGCCAAACACGATCGAAAGCCTCTGAGATGTGAAGAGCAACTGCTTGTGTTTCACCAAACTTTTCCATTGAATTAGTCCATAAATGGGTAACATAAGCCACTTCTGGGTACCCACTTAGCTACCCAGAAGCATCAGTCACCTGGACAGATGATTCTGGGTACTCGTCCACACCACGGAAAGGTGGGCCAGTTCCAGTAGATAGGACACCTATGGTCTCAGAGTATGAGACAACAACAAAAAAAAAAAAAAAAAGAATTTCCTTCTCTGGGGCCCTCCCCAGAGTGGGGGGAAAAACCCGAAAGGAAGAGAAAGAAAAGAATAAAAATAATTAACTAAGATAACAAAAAAAAAAAAAAATAAATAAATATATATACTTAGTATATATATATATATATAAATATTGGTTTTTAGTATATATACACATACATACATACATATATGTAGATACTAAAAACCGAAAGGGGGAAAAACCGAAGGGGGAAAAGAGAGAGAGAGAGAGAGAGAGAGAGAGAGAGAGAGAGAGAGAGAGAGAGAGAGAGAGAGAGAGAAAAGAAGAGTAGATCTTCCAGTTGTGCAATCATTAAGAATGGCAGCATAAAAACACTTCTTTAGCAAATACCTGGAACATCTGAAACTTACGACAGTCTCTTAAAAATATAGCTTCTTCTCCTGGAGCTATACTATCAAGAATTTCACGTATCGCTGTCCTGGCATTGTCATATATTCGACATTCATATAGAATGTGCCGCCAGCCTTCCCTGACCCCGCAAAAACAAAGGTCCGTGTTACTTAGTCTTAATGCATATAATTTCTCATTCATTGACCCGTGCCCTGTTAACAAAAATGACGACTGTAAATTAGGTGTAAACCAATTGCGAACTTTTTTATCATTCAGAAAAGTCACGTTCGGGATAAACAAGTTGGTCACTCTTCCAGTAGGTATGGTATCCCATCTTGTCTGCCATAAACTGATTATTTCATTCATACATCTTTTCTTTTCGCCTCTACAGTCCTGCAAGAATAATTTCACTGACACGATCTGAGGAAACGTCGACATCAGAAGTTTTGAAACAGTAATCCGACCAAGGAAAAAAAGAAAAGAAATCTCGCAGGTCATCAAATTTTGCATTCTTGTAATGCCAAATAATACGAGGTTAGGAATAGCCATGAGGTAAAGGCTCCATTGAAGAAGAGACAATCACCAAGTTGTGATATGAGGTGCCTAAAGGACCTCTCACTTGGACTGTGTACTTAGAAGGGTTGTTTGTAAGAAAAAGATCAAGCGTGTTGGCTGTATGGTTAGGATTGTCCGGTATTCATGTAGGTAAATGAACAATCTGTGGAAGGTCATTAGTAATTGCAAAAGTCTCAGCATCTCGACCAGCTGGGTCGGCATGACTAGAAAACAGAAGCCAGCTGGAATTGTGAACATTAAAATCACCAAGGAAAATTACCTCACTGTTAGGAAAGTTGGACTGGAGGAAGTCATAGAGCTCCAAGTGATTAATGGATTTGGGAGAACGGTAGAAACAACAGATGAATTTGACACAATGAGGTAGAGAGATTTTAAGCCAGAGAAGATTGAAAAGAGGAGATTCCAAATTACCAAGTCTCTGACAGAGAATATTGGATAGATATATTCACCTTTGAGGCAAAAGGAATCATACAGCGAATAATTTGGGCAACTGAAATGAGCAGTAGTTGAATCAACCGATAACTGAGATTCTGTCAGAAAACGTACATGGGGTTTGGCAGACTGCAAGTGGAAATGGACATCGTTGCGATTAGAATTGAGACCACGTATATTTGTGAAATGAATTAGGAAGTGCTTGGGAGGTTTAGATCTTTTCGCAGATAAGTTTACTCTATTAGTTTGACAATTCATGGTGTATTCAATAGTAAGAAAAAAAAGTGGGTGGGACATGCTGTATGAAGTAATGAATTTTTGGATATGGCGTACACATGGTAAGAATATACCCAGATCCTTGACATAACGTGACTTGGACAATGCTCCCCGCATACACACTACTCGGCTCCCTCCAGTCACTATCTGGCAGAGTAGAGGTAACAAGATTATACACTAGCTGATCCGGAAGCCTCCTAGAAAGTTACCAATAGGTTCGGTCCGGTGTACTAACTAGCGGCCGGTCTGCAAACACCGTTTTAGAGCTGTACCCTCGAAATGTAAGGAAGATTGAATCTTGCCATGATGTCCATCATAACCTCAAAAGTCATCAGTCATACTGAATGATGGAAGAGATGGGGAAGGGTTGACCGGAACTTAGGTCTGGAGACTAAACATGGGTTCCACCCCTTCAAGCCTCCAATAAGCAAAGTGGTGGTATTGCACCACTTGATGAGAGTCATCTACCCCATAGTATTGCCTGATAACACAGAGAGGCGGCATTCCTCCATGTGGTGTGGGCGCCACACCTTGACCCCTGCTTACGTTGGTTCATATCTCGATGGTCACTCACATGTGCTCGTGCATGGAGGTTATACCCAGGATTACTAACAGTCCCACCATCGTGAAGGTGCAAGCAGAGTATCTGGCTGTCACAGACTGTCCGGGCTTCGCCGAAATTGGATCTCCTTGACTTGAATATCACCCGAATATCAGTTCCATCAGCGTTTTAGACTCCCAGGTAGCTAGTGCAGCTTGTCTGACATATCTGAGATGCACCGGTCGATGAGAGTCATCTACCCCCTAGTCGGTGACATCCTCAAGGACCATCAAGGAAAATGTGCAGTCGACTATACCCTAACTTTTGTCAACTAGTATATCCTTCGTTACCAATCTTTATCATTTTTTTCATCTGTATATTTGCATCACGTATCAAGAACATTGAACAGAACAAATAAACGGAATTCATTCATCCATCTCTTCATTATACTGTATATGGTAATAAAGTTAGGAATATTGTTGGCTCATAAAAATGTGACTCGCAATTGTCTTTTTGTAAGAGAAAGAACGTGGTACACCAGCAAGTAATCATAGCAATTTAAAAAACAAAAAAAAGTATTTCCCAATCAAGGAATAACATTTGTTTCATGTAATTTCTGAATTTTTTCAGACATGCGCCATAAAATTAACGTATTCGAGAAAGATTCTATCGGAGATGAAAAATTCAATGAAGGTAAAACCAGGGCCATGGTTATTTGGAAGGAAAAGTAAATTTTTAAGGAAATCCCAAGGTCTAATAAAAGACGGATGATATGGGATGAAAAGTTCCATTAGAAATAATTACTATCAGATCTTTTATGAGCAACACCCTCTAAATAAAACCGTGCGCTTTAAACATGTAATCCGATTACTAATTTTCATTTTTATTTTATTATTATTTAAATACTATCTTATTTTCTGAGCGGACACTCCTTTCTCACTACTCAATTAAATACATTATTAATGGAGTAATGACGGGATTATTGTATTCTACAAATAAAATGCAATAATAATCCACAAATGTCTTATTATAGGTAATTAAGTTTGTCCCTTAATGAATGGAGCAAGTGGGAGGAGAAACTCACCATGGGGGATCAAATTTTTAAATGAACTAGATTATTATTTGCATCAGCATGTTAGAGAAATACTAGGAATAAAAATATTTTAGACCTAATCATTACCCACGAACCAAATGATAATACAGGGCTCACAGGCAGGTACCATTAGCAGGAAGTGATCACGCAGAAAGAGGTCGCAGTTAAAAGTAAAGGCATGGGGTTTGAATTCCGGAAAGGGGACTATCACAGTTTAAGAGGCTAGATAGCCTCTATCAACTAGGTAGATAGTAGAGGGAAGATAAATACATTAGAATTATGGAATATCTTTAAAGCAATTTAAAGGATTTTTTTTCCCAAGTATGTTAATACAAATAAGAAGAAAACGAATCAAATAGGATCATTATGTAATGGGTGCGAAGAGGTAGAGATCATGATGTTAAATTTTGCAGATGATGTGAAGATTGGGAGAATGGTTAATTATCAGCACCAAGAAGCGCTCCTACAGGATGTCTTGAATAGACTTCAATAATGGTCAGAAAAGTGGAAACTATATTTTAATACAACAAAATGCAGGTCTTACACTTGGGGAGCAGCAAACCCAAAAATAACACCTTTGGTGGGATTGAATTGAAAACAGCAAAGGAAGTGATTTGAGAGTTACGATACGATCGGATATGAAATTCTCCAAGCAATCAATAGGGTGCCATGAGCTCGGTTCGATAAATCATCGATAGGATACCATAATCTCGGAGAGCTCATGGTATCCTATCGATGATTTATCAAACATTTGCTTGTCGAAATTGGAAGATCATAATTCTACTGTATAAGGCAATTGTAATACCACACTTAGAATGCTCTGTTCAAATATGGTGACCGCACCTAAAAAAGGCATCAAGCTTCTTGAAAGAGAAGGTGGAAAATGGGCAACCCTCTTGGGGAGATTTGGAAAGGGTATTCGCACTTCAGAGGGAATTGATTGAGATCTATAAGGCGATCTATATTGAGATCTATAAGGCGATCTATATTGAGATCTATAAGGCGATCTATATTAAGATCTATATTGAGATCTATTGAGATCTATGAGATTTATAGAGGGGATAGTAAAATGAATGAAGACGAAATTTTCAGTTACAAATAATTCCCGAACAACGGCGCCACAGATTAAAATTACCGTGGATTGCAGGAAGTTTTCTTTCAGAGAGTTAACCACGTGAGAAGGGAAATATATTAGTTCTTGATTTTATATATATACAGGGTATCCTTGAAATAGACGTCGATATTTATTGAGGGAATGAGTTCAGTAAAATCTTCTTCAAGAGTGTTTCCATTTAAAATGGGTTTCCTCAGCCTACAAGTTATTTTTTGGTAGGAATTTTTTCCCGCCACAAAGTGCGGTTCAAGGTATCTTGATCAGTTAAACCTCGAGATGTCATGCACTCCCATACTCCATCCATCCATCCATGTCCTCCTAGGTCTTCCTCTTCTCCTTCTTCCTGGAGGTACCCATTCCAGGATAGCCTTTGGATATCTGGTTTCTTGCATCCGTGTTACATGTCCATACCATGTTAAACGCTTTTCTTCGATAGTAGCAATAATATTCTTTTTCACTTCCATTTTCTCTCTTATGTCTTCATTCTGTTTTCTGTCTCTTCTAGAAGTTCTTGCTGAGCGTCTCTAAAATTCCATTTAGTTGGACAGCAATTTGTTTTCCCCTCGCCTATTCAAAGTCCAGGTTCCGCTCCATAAAATAAAAGACTGCACAATTGTTTGAAATATAAGTTTATTTTATTTAGAATATTTCTGCAACACAGAACAGAATTTAGCATGCCCATAGATAGCCTTTCTGCCGTCTGCAATTCTGCAGTTCATTAAAATACAAGAAAAGTCTACACTCAGTTTGAAGTAGGAGCAACGGATTTTGAGTTATGGCGTTAAACAGATTAGTGATGTCATTTCCGCTTCTAGCGTTTTGCGAACATCACGAAGTGGGATATGCAAATGAAATCGTTGCACAAAATGTTATGTAAATTGCCGTACTGTATTTTTTATAAAACGCTTCATTATGTACATGGCGAGTAGAATATGCAGACATTCACTTTGTGTATGGTATATGAGAAGGAAATGCTAGAGTTGCAGCCATCGAATACCAGCGTTGTTTTCCAACAGGGTGATAACACCCTAATTGGCGTGTGTTTGTCAACGTCCACTGAAATTTGAGGGAATGGGGTACAGTGGAAGGGCATCACGACCGAAGCCGGCTCCAATCATGTTCTATACAAGCAGAGGAAGAGGTGCTGGATATCGTGACATTAGATCCTCCACCAGCACACGAAGAATTGTTGCAAGAACAGGTCATTCAAAAAAGGAGGCCAAATGGACATAATTCAAAAATGGTATTCAAGTATGGAGACCGCATCTAAAAAAAGACATCGAGCTTCTTGAAAGGGTCCAAAGATGGGTAACTCGCCTGGTGAGATAGGCAAAAGAGCGTCCATATCAGGAAAGACTTCGAATATGTGGGTTGCGTTGCACAGCTTGGAAACTAGGAAGGCTCTGAGGGGCAAATGTAAAATGAATGAGAACGAAATTTTCACGGTTATAATTGATTCTAGAAGTAGGGTGGAGATGTTTAGATTGCAGGAAGTTTTCTTTTAGCCAGCGAGTTATAAATTACTAGAATAAGTTACCTACATGGTGGTAGAGGCTGACAGCTTGTGGAAATTCCGAAGTCAGCTGGATAGTTACCTACGGGAGGAGGGAAATCATTTCCCGGAAATGCATAGGTTGTCTGTTTCCTTTTCTTTTCTTATTTATTATAATTTTTTATTATTATATTACTCTTTTTTTCTTTCTATCTTTCTTTTTTTTTTTTTTTTTTTTGGCTGGTGCAGCATTGACCTTAAACGGTTTGGTGTACTGCGTGAACACGGGCTGTATGCATACTATATACAGGAGTTCACGCATTGCAAGCAGAAGATTCACTTGCGCTTCAGCAATTTTGTTTATGGATACGTAATCGTATCAATAACAGCCCTAACTTTCTTATCAATATCTTGTAGGCCGACGAGGCAACATTTACATGAGATGGGATATTCAATATGCACACTCTGCCTACATGGCCGTGGAAAATCCTCACACCTTTCAACAATCCCGTTTTCAAGTGATGTTTAGCGTTAATATGTAGGTCGGCATTGTAGGCGACATTGCTAACACTTCTGGAAGATGTTACTTTAAGTGCACGTGCCAATATGTGGTTTCAGCACGATTTCGGGCGACAAGTAAGAACATTGGATTGGTCGCGGTGATACCATCTCTTGGCCACCACGCTCTTCTGACCTTAACCTGTTGAATTTTTATGCGTGAGGTTTACGCCATAGAGGTTAATAACTGAGATGACTTGTTAAATCGCATCCACGAAGCTGCCGGGGCTATTAAAAACAACACAGTGCCACTCGCTGTGTAGAAGCCTGTCTTCTATCACACGGCACTCATTTCGAACATCTTTTGTTATATTTCTTTTGATGATGCTTCATTTTAATTGCAGTACTAATAAAATTCATTTACTCTTGCTGTACAACGTTATTGGGTTTCTGAGTGCTCTTCAATTCATAGCTAAATTTTAATCAACGAACATTTATTGTTTTGGATTTACTGATCACAATGTACAGTTCAAGTAACATTATTCAGATACTCAGTTATAATTAAAATAAAAAAAAAAAACATTACATAAATAAAACGTTTCTAATTAAAGTAAGCTTTTTCATAATGATTGCTTTTCATAAATTTACTATTATATGCGTTTTGCATATAATAGTAAATATAATAGAAGCGGAAATGACGTTATAATATGTTTAGCGCTCTAAATCAAAACCGGTTTCTCCGACTTCAAACTGAGTACAGACTTTTATTG
This sequence comes from Mastigoproctus giganteus, assembly GCF_048544385.1. Lineage (NCBI taxonomy): Eukaryota > Metazoa > Arthropoda > Arachnida > Uropygi > Thelyphonidae > Mastigoproctus > Mastigoproctus giganteus. Next base: position 182,067,166 of record NC_143584.1, on the reverse strand, counting down.
TATTTTAATGGAACCATTCCCTCAATAAATATCGGCATCGATTTCAAGGGCACCCTGTATATATATTTTATTTGTATTTATTTATTTTTATTTTATTTTATTATTATTATTTATTTTTTGTGTTTTGACTAGTGCAGCAATAGAGCCTTTAGCTCCCTTGTACTATACTACTAATACTAATGCTAATATTAATTAACGAAACGTAACTGTTTGACTTCTCATCAGCTGAAATACGTGCCAACATCATCATGGTCACTTTGTCTGGTGTAATGACTGGATGAAATGCAGCGACTATATGTGAAGGCCATACAAGAAGTCACAATGTGGCTGCTATGGTCGTCAAACTGTTGGATTCATTGCTTCTTTATTTATTTTGCGAAGTGGACAAAGTTCCAGAGAGCAGCTGAGAAAGAATACCGCCTTTAGTTTTCGGCGGTCAACAAATCCCCTTCCTTCTCAAAGTGTCGGCCGAAGACTGAAAAAGTGTCAAATGATATTCTTTCTAGCCCGGAACTTTGGAACTTTGTCCATTAAGCAAAATAAATAAAGACGCAACGAATCCAACTTATGTAGAACCTTCCCACACTATAATTCCATTCCATAAACTTGTGCTATGAAGTGGCGCATGCGGATTCATCACCTTTGGGCTTGTACATTACATCATCCGTAAGGAATGGCATGGGGCGGAATTCTTCGAATCACGGAACCTCTTTTCAGTTATATACAATTCGCCGTCGGTGACCTCTTTGAAATCTTTCTCTTTTCTTATCGTTGTTTACGGGTGCGGATACAGAATATCAAATCGCAGTTCCGGCTACAATGGTTTGTCTAGATATAGGAGGGTCAAGGCTGTAGCTGAAGATGGACATTAGTTGCAGCACACTCTTAATGCATTTGCTGTGTGCAGTTCTAGCTAATGGTTTATTTTTTCTGAATAAACCAGTGTTTGTAACAGTTTCCTCCTCACCGAACGCTTAGCTGAACCACGTGACGTTAGAAATCCTGTTTTGCATATGCTGATGCAATGCCTGCCTCAACCTAACTGTTATTAATTTGAGTATTACGACTTATTTTATATACATTTCTGGTTGCCATATATATATATATATATACAAGGCTATCCGACACACTTATGTTCTGATTATTTTCGGTATATTAATAAAAAAAGAAGAAGAAAAAACTTCGTAAGGAGGGGTGAAATAGAAAACCGGCGAAACGAAATAATCTACGTATATAATTATATAAAAGCTCAACAAACCGATTCACTTTCTGCCTCAACCTTAGACATAATCTTCAACACCAAAGGAATTTCAAAATCAGTAATTGCATAAGACAACGGCAAAGATACTCACATGACTGTTTCCGAAAAAACTTGGTGATAGGACGAAGCAAATCCAATCCACAAGTCCAGACCATGCTGGTCAGCAAAAGAATCAGCAGAGAATGGCCACTGGCCATCCTAGACACGTGAAGAGAGCCGGGATTGTAAGCCTAAAGAGTAGCCGTGGGGAAGAAAATGCATCTATTTAAGGCATGAAAGGGGTGATTAGAGCAAGGTGGCCTACCGAGGGCAGGGCCACGGCGAAAGCAACAAGGTGGATTACTACATCTAGGGACGAACTAAGACTGTTGACTCGGCACGCTGTTGCTAACGTCTTAAGTTGGATGGGGATGCCTAAAATAACCGATGACGGCAGGTTATCGACCATACAGGTCATGGTGACGGGTGAGGAAAGTCAGGAGACGACAGGCAGACACATACACGGTGCGCTTTCATCCGCTGGCGCCGGCTCATTTTTTTAGTCTATTTCAGCTCGCAATCACAAGGCTCCCCCTCCTTTGTTTCCGAGTAAAGCAAGGATTCCTAGAGACAGCGAAGTTTTTCTGCAAGTGTTTTCTTCCTGCGTTCCGTGTCTTTAAAAGAAGTTAATGGAGGGGGGAGTCAAGACAGAGGAAAAACATCTAGGAAGTCGCATCTGTAGGTTGTGTTAGGCTATGTGTGTGTGTTAAGCGGCAAAGAAACTAAGGCTATGAGGCGTTAGTATATTGTGTCTGTAATTGCGTGTATTCTTCAGTCAATTTTCTGTTTGCTACATTTGTAGACAGGATTAAATTAAAAATTGAAAAGTGAGCACACACTTCAACATATACAGTACTCGTCAATAATCCTTCTCCTTGTCTTCTCTTCTCATTTGGATTCTCAGCATCTCAAACAGTCATTACTACGAGTGAAATATGTAGCAACCGTAGCATTTACAAGCTAAGTAACGTAGTTGCAATTTGGCGGCTCTCCAATGACTTGCCTTGCAAAAGAGAACTTGGCTTTTAGTTTCTGAAGAGAGTAAATAGTAAATCAAGTTATCTACAGGGGTATACGACTTTATATTACATATTTTTAAATCCTATTCGCCGCTATAACCTACCTGAAATTGTCTTTCGTGAGAAAATCATCTATATAGGGATTCCATTCGCAAACCACATTACATGAAACTTTACTGGTAAAAGGTTAAGAGAGATGGTTCAACCCTCCAATCCTTCATTTATTTATTTTTATTTATTTTTTTTAAATTATTATTATAATTATATATATTTTTTGATGGATGGGAAAGAATCTCAGACCTTTTTTCTTTATATTCACACAACCATTTATCCTCATAATGATTTATGTTTAATTTCCATAGCTCTTTCAAAGCACAACCAGTGAAAGGGTATTACGCATCCTAAGCCAACCTCCAGTGTTGCATTCGCCAACGATCAATTTTCGAAAATTAATATTGCGCATTTATATAAATAAAAAATGTTGCATTTATAATTAGATATTTACTTCACAAGAAAACAAAGAATTTGATACTGGTTGTATATGTAAGAGATTCGTAGCTGGCATTTTCGTGAACGGGTGATAACCACCTAGTTGCCTAATATTATACAATGCATTATGTTTTTATATTAAAGCATATCCTATTAGCATCTACTGCGCTATACAGCCTTTATAGTACAGTACTGTGGAGCAGTCCACTATGACATTTTAATAGTAAAGTTCTTATTCCCAAGATAAAAAGCTCTGGTCTATTTGAAGTACGAAAAAATAGAGTTACCGGAGCAAAACCTTGCTGTCCACGCCTGAGACCAATTAACCCAGCTAACTGAGAGAAATAAGCCCATAAAAGTTCTGCGCGTCTTTGACCTTGCAATCCGGCCCTTTTTCATCCCGCGTGGAGAGGACTGTGACTATACCACTGTGCTATGGGCACAGACTATCCTCGCACCACTTCTTGGAAATTTAAGTTCATAATGCAAATATCTACACATCTACGCCGATATTTGTGTCATGAACTTTTAACTATATACCGCCTTCCTCTATATACAGCAGTGAACCGCTATTTTTATTTTATTTTCCAAAGAATATAAACGTAAATATTCTTGTTCATGATAATGAATGTATTAATGTAAGTTCCCCACAGCGCTGACAAAGCTAATTATGTCACACGCCTAAAAATGCTTTAGCAATAAATACCCTTCATTCCCTATCAGCACATTCTATCATAACTTTATGTTGCAACTGGAATAATTCAATGTGATAAAACACCTTCACAGCAAGTCAGAAATTGGACGATTGTATTTCGCTTCGTTGTCTTCTCGATTACAACATAATACTGGTTTCCGATTGCTTTGGATACATGGAAACGTGACACAACTGTGATGAATTTAAATTACGAAGAATAAAAAATAAACTTTTTTTTATATGGCGCACTCCATATCAGCCAAAAAAGAAAAGAAAAATAATTAATACACGTCTTGTGGACTCTAAACACCATTTTCCCATTTAAGGGTTAAGTTTTTCTATACGCTACAATTTAAAATGATACTTACCGAACCTGCGCATGCGCGTAATCATTGGAACGCCAATAAAACAATGAAATGCCTTGTAATTCCGGTTATTCCAATCCGTTTAATTTTATTGAGGACATCTGAGAAAAAAATTGCAGAAATTTTCTTTCGCTTTGTTTTCGTGATCACTGGGTCGTTTTTCTGTACTGAACATGCGCAGTGCCTTTTACTAGGATACAAAAGATAACAGCACGACTGTTCAAACAAAGTAACAAATGTAGCAAGCTAGGTGAAAGGCCCTCGCCGGGGCTAGCAGAGACCTAATGAAACCAAAGAAAAGGTTAAAAAATAAAATAAAATAAACGCCGAAAACATAAAGTAGATGTAAGGGGACTAACTTTACACGCATGTGAATGAATTTAATAAAAATAAAATTGACGCAGGATGCCATATGCCAAAAACGCAAAAGATACTGAGTACAGTCATTTCTAAAGATGTAAACATCTTTGGAAACTACTGCTTTTCAGATCCCTGACCTGTTGTGAACTGTTTAGGTACGGGTTTCTAAAACTTAAAAAAAAAAAAAAAAAAAAAAAAGAGATTGTTTTCCAGGTTAGGTGCGCACGCGTTCGTCGAAGCGCTGCGTCGAGAAGCCAACTGGAAACAGGTACTTAGAGTTAGAGGCAAGCTAAACTATACGGTTTATAGGTCGAAGGGATAAAGCGAAGAGAGAAAGAATAAGGGTACCCACGCGATAAAGGAAAGAGTATTCGAGCAAGGTAAGTTTTAATCAACGCAACACCCCACTCCTGATTTTAACGGGATAAGTTGAAGCCATCAGCTAGCAACCGAAAAAAGTGTCAAATATTAATACCGTATATAGAAATGTGTGGCAGTTCTCAGGTGTGTCGATGACTGACAGATTTCTTGTTTCTTTTTTTTTTTCTTTTTTTTTTGACAGAGTCATTGAACGAGAGTTTATTTATAGGCTCAACGTTCTACGTGTGTTAGAGTCCCCCCTCCGTTCAGTGTTGGGATAGGTAAATATTTATTACTTGAATGGAACGTCGCACCTTTGAATATGTTTATTTTTAGCCTACTTTCCAAAAATGGAAAGTGGGGGCTTATGGGACCACTTCGTCTATGTATACCTTCCCCCTCTTTCTAACCGCTAAAACGTTTTATAATTGCAAACTGATTCGAACAAATTTATAGGAAATATGAAGGGGTCTAGATCCCGATGGAATTATTATTTCGCTCCGACATCGTGAAAAAAGATGGCGGCCATTCAAATTATAAGCATCATTTGTTTAGAATTCTTGTGCATACAGCTCGATCCAATTTTTTTTTAAATTTCTATCCGCTATTTTTAAACAATATTGATATTTAAAAAATGTTGTTTTTTTTTTTTTTTTTTTAATCAAGATAGTAAACTATTATTTCAATCGTCTGCGGATGAAATAGAAAAACATGATATTCATTTTCAGTTATCTTTAATTTTATTTTATAGAAGTTATATATTTTTAGCTTTCTTATTTTATTAACTTATTGAAGAATCTGTTTATTTTTTGACACTTAATATCATTTTAAACTGTTAGTTTCGATGTTTTTTGAATTGTTTAATTTACAATTTACTTTCAAATATTTTAGTGCTGCTGTCCTAAATATTTTACAGTAATAATTACTTATTCGTATTCTTCATAGCTAAATTTATTTCTTTATGAACAATAAATACTTAGTTCGAAATTTCACCGCCAGGGGTTAAGCACTTTTATTCACTCCCATAAACAAATTAGCCTTTGGTTCCGTTATAAAAAAAATATATAAAAATAAATAAATAAAGGAATTCAAGTGTTTGCTTGTTGTGGTCTTATTCTTCATCATCAAGATAAAAAAGCTTGAAGCGGTATGACTAACTTCAGTAACCATTTTGATTTAAATGGATTTAAATGAAAAAACTAATGTTCACATTGAAAACAACTCTGTGTGAGCTTTAAGGAAAAAAAAATAAATAAATAAAAAAGTGGTGGAAACACTCCATTTTTTTCATTGTATAGTTTTTGACCTGTTTAATTAAAATAAAGTTTGGTTCCTGTCGTAAATTTATTTTTATGCGTAACTGATGTTTTAGTGGTGTGTATAAATTACTCAATGTACATTATAATAATATTTTAATACATCCTGTACATTGTAAGCTCGTTATTAATATATGTTTTTAAAATACATTGCATTTAAAGGACTTTCGGCAATAGCGGACACCCCTTCCCCCAATTAGTCCGTTCGAGTCAAATCGAGGGCCTAATGTATTTTTTTTTTTTTTATTTTTTTTTCTGAAACAAGTGGCTTCCGAATAGGCAGGCGACCTATTTCAAAGTCTGATAGATCACGCGTTCGTTTCTATATTCTGGATTCAGATTACTACAGTCGAACAGCCTGTGCAGTCTCTATACTCAAGGCGCAACACGTCATCAGCCCATGTCACAGTTTTCTTTGCATCTATTGCCTTTATTTGCATATCTTCTGCCTATAACTGTCTTAATACAAAGGCTCATAATTTTTTGGCCAGTGTGTGTATTTAGAAAATTATGAAGTTTAATGGCTATTCGTATGGATCTCCTTCAAAGTAGTTTCTAGCTTCTTTTAAATTTACTAACAGTTCGTGTCGTGTTATGAATCCTGAGTAGTTACAAATCTGTGACATTTCAAGCGGACTATTAATGTTGGGAAGAAAAAAAAATCATATAAAAAATAAATATACGGCGTTTGGCTGTTAAAGGACCATAACTATGGAGTGCTTCGCAAGAAATTCTTAAATGGAAGGCGCCGAGTGTACAGAGGTGTTGTCATGATGCACGCGCCAATTCCCTGAACCCAACTTTTCTGGCCGTTTTCTTTGAATAGCATCAGGCAATCGGAGGAGAACTGCTCTGTAGTAATTGTGCTTCGCTCTTTAACCAGTAGGACAAAATCGTAAGGAACAACGCCCTGCAAGTAAAAAAACTATCAAAAACACGATTTTCGCATTTTATCGAGATTGTCTTGCTTTTTTGGCCTTGAGGATGAGATGTTCACAAGTGAGGATGAGAGGCACAAAATTCACATCTGGTGAGTATGGGCTTGCAAACCCAGGGTCCTAAGCTGGATATCACCATTCTTCTCTCTCTCTCTCTCTCTCTCTCTCTCTCTCTCTCTCTCTCTCTCTCTCTCTCTTTTCCCTCTCTCTCTCTCTCAAGGTAACTTGGGAATTTTTTTTTTTTTGGCTGGTGCACCACAAGCCCCAGGCTTCCTTGCACCATATGGCTAATAATAATAATAATAATAACAATAATAATAATGTCGTAATCCATAACCTTATATCGTAATTGACAGATCCCACAATAAATCCAATTTCACTAGCAACTTCGAGGATAGCTAAATATCAATCATTACTGATCAGATCACGATTGAATCAGTGGTTTTCAAAGCGGAAGGGCGGCCAGAACAAAAATCATCTTGACGGTGAAGTAGCCCTCTTTAAACTTTGCGAAACACTGAAAAGCCATGGAACGTTCCATAGCATCTTCTTCCAAAGACCATAGAAATTCACGAGTTTCTGTTCCACTTTTCCTGAGGAGTGGACTGGCCCAGGCTGCCGAGCAGCGATCGTCGTCGAGGACAACAGCAAATTTGAATGATCGACTAATAGTCATGACATGACAAGGGATTTAAATGGGATCATGGAACCGCTGGGACCAAACCTGCCAGCCAGCCAGACCCGGATTTTTCCTGATTTGAAACAAACTTTGATGCAAATTTGCTGCTAAGTAAAATCATCCGTTTATAAAATTGCGACGATACTCATAAAACACCCTTTATTCAACTCGTGCTAATGCAGACCGAATACAGATAAATAGCTGTATCTGTCATCTGAGTAAATGCAGATAAGACACCAAACATGTTGCGACAAGTCGGAAATCGCTATGATGTTGAAATTTCAGGATAAAAAAAGTCAGCAGTAGTCCCCGGAACTTTCTGATCACACCTTATACACTAGTGCGCAAAATTTAAGGACCAGTCAGGTTTTCGCCTGTAGCTTCTCATAGGAGTGGCCTGGATATGGGAAAAGCATACCAAAGGAATCTTGTGAGGTACAGAAATGATGAAGGAAACAACACCGACACAACAACGGAAACAAAACGGTACAGAGGGACTTTATTCAAAAATGGCAACGTAGCACTGGGTGCCATGATACAGATGCATCACTGCCAAAGATGGAACAAAGGGAAGAGGTGGTCCTCAGTAGGAGATATGGCCACCCCTAAAGTCGATGCAGGCTTTGCACCACCTGTCCATACTTAGAACAATGTTACTGATAAGTTCTTGCGGTAACATCGTCCATTCCTCTGTCAGCGCCATCTTCAGCTGGTGAACATTTTCTTGTGGGTGTGGACGTGCCGCTAGGCGTCTCCCCAGAGCGTCCCATATGTGTTCGGTGGGATTTAGATCGATGGGAACGTGCAGGCCAATCCATACGAACAATGTCCTTACTTTCCAAAAGCATATCAACAGCTGCAGTTCAATGGGGTGTGGCGTTATCATCCATAAACACGAACTCGGGACCAATGGCACCTCGGAACAGACGCGCATGGGGAAGGATTATCTCAGTACAGTAGCGTGCACCGGTTACAGTACCGCCTTCCAGTATCTGAAGTTGTGTACGTTCATCCAAGATAACGCCTCCCCAGACGAGAAGACCTTGACCGCCATATCGATCCCTTTCAGTGATGTTTACAGAGTGATACCATATGCCAACCTCTCGCCAGATCAGCTGATGTCCAGAATCGCTGCTGAGACTGAATCTACTCTCATTAGTAAAGAATACCTTAAGTAATGATTTTGTGGTTGTAACTTTTAGCCGAGTGGTCAGGAGCGGAAGTGCAGTAGCACACGCTCTTTGAGTAGACCGGGGTTCAAGCCCCTGACTGCTGAATACGGTCGATCTGCCAATTCGCACTGGACTAGCGTGGCAGATTATGGTCCGTTTTCCCTCAGCATGAATTGTTGAGGAGGCTTCCATCCTACAGTGGGTTGATAATGGCTGCACTTTTTTTTTACCTTAAGTTTTGCACACCAGTATATGCCGACGCCTCATAGCCCTAAGTTTCTCGGCGCAAATTGAGGAGAAATTAAAACCATACATAGGCTTCTCCAAAAAATGAAATAAGAAAAATCTCATGATATGTATCGAAAAATAATCAGGATCTGCACATGTAATATTCATTTTCTACTTTTATTAGATAGCATAAGACGGAGCACGAAACATGCCTGTGATTTCTTTTTTTTTAACTAGCATCCTTGTGTTTTCGTGAAATAAAGTAATTCATTTGGTATAAACAGAATTTATTTCATCTTCTCGTGAAAAAGAGCATTCTGATTAGATTTACTAAAGACACACCTCAGTGAACATCGTGTAGGACTGGTTTAAGAAGTAAAAAAATCAGCTGTCCAGGTTATTTAGCTGTGATTTACTATCTAGTCAAACGATAACGGACAATCATTTCACGGTTAAAACCTTTTCCCTGAATTTTCTCGATGGTATCATCTATTCTGAGAGTGATAGTGAACGTAATATTTTTGTTATGACATAGTCACGCAAGCGCCCGATTGATAATAATTCCTTTTGGCGATTATGTTCCTAGAAGTAATTTCGATAAATACGGTAATGCACGTAATTCAGCACCAGGAAATAAGCACTTAAAATCAAAAGGCTAGAAATACTCCCCCCAAGGACGGTACAGCATGTAAGCACATACATATAATTTGCTCTCAAACTAGTCTCATCACATAAAAATTACTCTTTCCCACACTAGCGTGTTTATCTTTGATTTTTTATTTAGTGAAAGACGTTGCATTTCGATAATGAATAAACAGCCAAACTTCTTTCCTCTCACACTCACTCCTACGCACCCTTAGCTGGGAACTCTCCAGTTACACACTTAATTAAAAATTAAAAAAAAAAAAAAAAACACTCTTTGACAACGTTGTTATGTCTTATTTACATCTTTTTAAATTTAAAAAATTTCAGGAAAATTCCGAGCTAATCTGAAAAATCTTTCTTCCCACAGTGGCCATCTCTTTGGAGCTGATGATCCGAAATGGAGAACGTTCTTCAGACAACGGATTATGCTGTTCTTGCCCTGACCTTGATTCTGAGTGTAGTGGTGGGCTTGTACTACAAATTCACTTCGAAACAAAAGACCGTCGAAGATTACTTCCTTGCAGGTAGGAAGATGACCATTTTCCCCGTTGTTCTATCCATCGTTGCTACAGCACATTCAGCCATTGCTATGGTCGGAAATCCTGCAGAAATATACACATACGGCACCCAGTACCTCCTCACGGATGCAGCAATGATCATAGGAGTGGTTATAGGAGCATTTCTTTTACTGCCCGTGTTTTATGAGATCGGAAGCGCCAGTGTCTACGAGGTAAATGAACACACTGATTCTATAAATTTGATCTTTTTCAACAGAAACGTGTTTTTGAGACTAATGATTTCTTGAGCCCTTTAACGCATCTCTAAGCATTATTAATTAATTTTAGATGGGAGTGGGGCTGTTAAAGACGATTCCAGGTTTGGCCACCCTTCCACTGCATGTTCAGATGAAAACATCGACAGGGTCTGGGAATTGTTCATAAGCTAGCAGAATAGTTGAATATAAGCAAAAAGAATAGTCACGGAATTTTGACTGAGAATTTGCATGGAAGCAACGAACTGAGTCTGCATATCTATTCATTAAAAAAAAAATCAGTGTTCTGGAAGTTTTGGGATATACCTAAAGTGACCACAGATACCGTCTTCAGAGCGTTTGTACTGGTTTAACTAATAATTTAAAGGACCCATAAAATCATTGTTTACGACTATTGAATTTATAAAATTCAATACTAATTTACAGAAAAAGTTCAGTTTTATTACGATAATAAGGCTTAAAAATTAACATGAAGCGCAGCGATATTTATGGAATGAAACTTTCTAATTTATTTATTTATTCATTTAATGCTCATTACCATCGGTCTGATATTAACGACTGACCAAATGTTAGAATTAGTATAATCCTACCACTGTCAAAGACACTTCCAGCTGCGACTGTCCTCCAGATAAGTTAGTTAAAGACTGTCAAATTAAACTGACACGGGATTTTTTTTAACCACGTGACCATTTGTGGCTAATCAGGTTATAAGTAGTTGCAGATATGTTAACTATTTTTCAGCTAACATAAGGTCTCTTTTTAAACTCTTTTTTGTTTTTGCTTTTACAGGCTCTTGCTTTTCGCTTTCAAAATCGCATATCTCGTTATAATACGGCCGCGTTATAAGTAACAGTCACGGTTTGGGTTAGAGAAAATCTGATAATTTTTGATATACCTTGCAATATACAGGGTGTCTTAAAAATATTGGTACAAACGTTTAGGGGAGGTAGGCAACATCTAAAGGAATGTGAATCGCATAGGAACCCATAACCGGAAACGTCACGGGAAAGTAGTAGCAGAGGCACAAGAAGCAGAAATGACACAAAACAGTAATTAGAGGCAAACATTTATTTGACATAATATTAACAATGGAGTACAAGATGGATGCATTTCATGATGCTACAACAGCTGCTCTAAGGTTCCACCATGAGACGCGATGCATGCGTGACACCGATGCAGCATGGATTGGCGGACACGGTCGAACACACCTGGAGTTTCTTTGACAGTAGCAGCAGCGCAGACGAGACTCGCCCCGAGATCCATTTCCGTCTCCACAGGCGATTCATACACGATAGATTTGAGGGCCCCCCACAGAAAGAAATCAAGGCTCGATAAATCGGGTGAGCATGGGGGCCAGGCAACGGGTCCACCACCGCCAATCCATCGACGGCCAATCCATCGACGCCCAAAACGCCCGTTCAAGTGGTCACGAACACACCTTCCATAATGGGCAGGCGCCCAGTCATGTTGAAACCAAATGTTGCGTCTCACATTTGCTGGAACATCGTCAAGTAACCCTGGTAGAACTTGTTCAAGAAAGATCCGATATTTAGCGGAGTTCATGCGGGATGGTAACAGGTATGGGCTGACTAAGCAGTCACCGACCATACCTGGCCACACATTTATTGCGAAGCGATGTTGTGCCGCATGGGGGCGCACACTGTGTGGGTTGTCGTGAGCCCACACACGAGCATTGCGCTGATTGAATAAGCCTTCCCGAGTGAAATAAGCCTCATCCGTGAACAAAACATAGGCTGGAAAATTCAAGTCTTAAACACTTTCTTGGAGAAACCACTGCGCAAAAGCCACACGTGCAGGATGATCTTGGGGGAGCAGTAACTGAACCCTTTGGAGATGAAAGGGGTGTAAGGAATCGTCCTGCCAGACACGCTGTACACTGCAACGAGACACTCCTAAGGCAGAGGCAACGGCACGTGTGCTGGTAGTAGGATTATTCTGGATGGCATTCAACGCACTTTCTTCCATGGCGGGAGTTCGCGTCGAACGTGGGCTGATCGCACTACTCTTGTTATCTCTAAATGACCCATACTCGCACAAATTTTGATGCACACGCTCAAACAAACGGTGGTCCGGTGGTCCTGTCTGGGAAGCGTTTTCCATAAATTCGTTGAGCGGCTCGTCCATTGCCCTCTTCTAATCCATACACTAGGTGCATGTCTGCCAACTCACAGTTCGTATATCGATGCATGCTCTTCGTGCAGTGACTGCTGCTTGAATGAGTAAACCAGAAATTTTCCCTCTCGCGAACTGATGAGCGACGTGTACCGACTTACGGTGACGTTTCCGGTTATGGGTTCCTATGCGATTCACATTCCTTTAGATGTTACCTACCTCCCTTAAACGTTTGTACCAATATTTTTGAGACAACCTGTATATTTTATATTCTATAGGAATTTATCTTGAAATATTCCTCTAGATTCAAAAGATGCAAGATGTGGCATGCAGATGTAAGCCTTTTCCGGCTGACCTTAAAATTTCTACGTATATTAATAACAATGACTGCGCTGTTTTGTCTAACTAACTATCTCTTTCCTCCCTTAAAATTGTTACTACTGCTACATAGCCTTACTGCCAGTATTGGGTAAGTTGCTGGAGAGGCTGGTTCTTGCGCGCCTGGTGGCCCGCTATGGTGCACATGGACTGGCAGCCAGCAACCAGTTTGGATTTAAAGTGGGGTCCTCTTCGGAGGATACCATTTGTAGTCTAATGAACAGCCTGGTCGATATGTCCTGGGCTTGTTCATGGACTTTAGGGGAGCGTTTGATGCGCTGTGGTGGGACAATGTTCTGTGCAGGGCTAGAGCGTCCCTCTGTCCGGGAAATATTTACCGCCTTCTGAAAGACTATTTTCAGGAAAGGCAAGTGATGGTAATAACTTCCTTCACCGAGTGTGTTAAGGAAGTGTAAAGAGGTTGTCCACAAGGTTCAGTCCTGGGGTCAACTCTTTGGAACTGGGTATTAGACGAGTACTTTAGTTTGCATCGAGTGGATGGCACGGGAGCTGTGGCTTATGCAGATGACTTAGTTATTCTGGTAAGTGGAGATTCATGCCGAATGATAGAGGAGCGAGTCGAAGCTTTCCTATCCCAGGTCTTGAGTTGGGCTGACCTGCATAAGCTGCAGCTCTCCGAGGAAAAATCTGTTGCCGTTCTGCTGAGGGGATGCCTTAGCTGGAATAGGCCGCCTGTTTGTCGCTCTGGAGATTTTTTCTCTGAGAGTGGCGAAAAGAATAAGGTATCTGGGTGTTTGCCTGGGAGAGCGTATGACCTTTGTAGCATATGCTACATACATCAGAGACAAAGTGAAACGGTTGTATGCCGAGCTCCGGCAAGTGACTCGCGTAGATTGGGGTATAAAGGGGGAGCGCCCTCAACCTCCTTTATGATAATATCTTTATCCCAATCTTGACTTACGCGGCTGGGGCTTGGGGAGGGTCAACTGAACATTCACACATCCAAAGGATATTGTCTTCAGCACAAAGGTTTGCTCTTCTGGGAATCACCAGAGCTTGCAGGACTGTGGCTACAGACGCGTTATGCGTGCTCGCTGGTAAATTGCCGGCTGAGCAAGTGGTGGTGCAGTATTCCTTTCGGTTTGCCTTAAAAAGAGGGATCTCTAGGGCGATTTTTGGCGCAGGTCATACCCGGTGGGGCAGCCGGCTGTGATGCTCGATTTGCCAACCGAACGAAGGCGAATCAATGCTGAATTGGAAGCCATCTGGGAGTTGCAGTGGACCAATTCTGAGAAGGGTCGGCATTTATACGCGTTTATGCCTTCGGTTCGTATCGTGAGGCGAGAGCGACGCTCCTTGCTCCGATTCGGGCTTGCGGCCTGTGCTGTTCTTACTCGACATGGCCTGAAGTCAAGGCTGTTCCACTTGGGGTTGTCTCCGAGGAAGCAATGTGCTTGCGGAGAGCCTGAGACCGGCCTCCACTTGCTGCTGGTGTGTCCGTATTATGCGGATATAAGAGTTCAGCTGGAGCGAGGGACGCTCGCTCTCACTGAAGGTAATTTAAAGGAATTGTTCAAAGATAAAAATACCTTCGGGTATTTTTTGCAATTTTGTAAAATTGCATATAAGAGAAGTAAGGCGATGCCAAGTTAGAAGTAGCGACCTACCTCCTCGCGGTGGGAACGGTGACTCGTGGTGTGGGCGTGATTGTCCCGTCCCCTCCGCGAGGCCAAATGGTCGAAATAATCTAATTGTTTGTTTTTTGGGTTGACCAGTTGGTCTTTGCGTTGTGTTTAAACCTACTGGACTGGTAGAAGATGAAATGCGAACGAGAACTAAGTCGCATATGGGTGAGAACCCAGATGGCGACTTAGGATGGAAGCTCACTCAAATGATAAAATGACTATTGCTATATAATAATAATTATTATTATAATTATCATCATTAACAAAGAAGTACCACAGTCAGTCAGTCAGGAAGTCCCACAACTGGAGAACCCCAGGAATAAATAATATCCACAACTACTGATACAAGAAGTTCAGTTGCACACAGGGAAGCAGTTCACCCAGATAATGCACCCTGACACAATCCCAGCGTCTCTGACTCAAGGAATAACCTAACTGAAGGCTAAAGACAAATACACCACAAACCCGGAAAAGTACAGACTAATAACCTCCCTCTCTCTCCCAATAATGTGCAAGATCCTAACCAGCTGCATAACTAAGAAGATATCGGACCACTTGGAGAGCCAGAATTTCATGGCCAAGCAACATAACGGATGTAAGCAGATGAGCACAGGATGTACAGAGTATTTTCGGGTCTAACGTCACCAGGGATTTACCCCATCTCGGCGTATGTTCTTTGTATCGAGGACAGTACGCTTTCAAGGCCAGAGGTGTAAAAGTGTGTGGGTCGTGTGTTGTGTAATATGTTGTGCCCCTTATTCATCTGGCTTGTTAGCCGCCAGGCCCCTGTTGGGACCTGACGTTTACGTACTCCGCCACGTGGAGGCCAGACAGGTGTTCCCTTAAAGTTTGCTCTGGCAGGTCCTGCCACTTACTTTCCTGAGATTTCAGTGGCTAGGACCTAAAAAAATAAATAAATAAAAAATAATTTAAAAAAATAAAAAAATATTCTTATTTTCTTTTGGGCACAGATGGTATATTAAACACTGTATAGAGGGGCTATAAGGGATATGCGCTGGAAGTGATAAGATTTCCTAATAGGTCGGGCATGAATTTTGATGTTTTAAATTTAGATGTGTGGGGCAGGCGCTGTATAAGGGGAAAGAGATGGGAGGGGAGGCGGAAGACTGGGGGATTGGAAATTGGAAGTAAGAGATTGATAGGGAAGATGACCCCTGTTGATATAGTGGGGCAAGCCCATGCCCCACCAGAGGAGAAAGAGGGGTGGCAGGAGGGGGAGGAGACAGCACAGGATGTAAGGAGAAATTGACCATTGACGCTGCAGTTATGGAGTAAGCCTACAAGAAGCACCGCAACTTGCACACGGCCTACATCGACTACCGCCAGGCTTTCCACTCCGTGCCCCATAGCTGGCTGATAGAGACGCTGATGATATGCAAAGTCAAACCAACACTGACGTACTTCCTAGAAGCAACCAATGGAAAATGGAGACCACCATCAAGGTCGCGAACATCACGACCAGACAAATATAAATCAGAAGAAGACTCTTCCAGGGAGATGCCTTGAGTCCACTACGGTTCTGTCTGGCACTGAACCCACTGTCCACCATGCAAGTACGGATATATCCTAAAAGTTTGATGTACATAGATAACATCAAACTCAATACCGCAACCGAGAATCAACTCCAAAAGCTACTATTATTAATTATTATTATTAAAATCCGTTTATTATAAATAGCAAGTATTTGCTTTCACCCCTTATACACAGCCGACCGGCTAGAAGGGTGTACAAAATGCAAGAATTGCAATTATATACAATATGAAGGGTGTACAAAAATCAAAAATTACAATTATTTACAGTATTTACAATATAAGAAGAGTGTACAAAAATGCACGAATACAATTATTTACAATAATTTACACAAGTGTGTATATTTACAATATTGTTTAGAAATTCACTCATTGTCAAGATTATAGTTGAAGTAAGCAGTGCGCTTCTGAGATGCTCTTCACTCTGTACTGCTTACTTTCGGAGTATTTCACAGGGTCTATTGTCAATGAATTGAAAAGGTTCACTGCGTTGTTTGGGAAGAAGTTCTTCAGACAGCACAGGTTGGAGAGTGTAGAATGCAATGGTAGGTAGGGACTGTCATTACTGCGTCCAGCACGTGGAGTAGAGATAAGTCCTCGAAGACTGGGGGCGTCAATCACACCGGTAAGCATCTGAGAAAGAAGAAGAATATTCCTGGATGCAATGTGAACTCTCCAGGGAGTGATATTTAAGTTGGTATATAACACAGCCCTGGAGATGGTGAAAGCATTGCCCGTGACCCTGTTCATCCATCGCATTACCCAGTACTCGACTGCGAGGAATCTATTTATATACGACGTCGGGGCAGAAGACCAGATTGCTGATGCATACAGTGCGATAGGTTGTAGGCACCGCTGGACGTATCCTCCGACTACATCGACGTTCAGTAACCCCGTCAGCTCTTGTCGAATTGCCCACATCGCCGAGAAAGTCTTCGTTTTCATGGTCGAGAAATGGTTCTGAAAAGTGAGGCCCTCGTCCCAAGTCAAGCCGAGGTCGGTGTGAGACTTCACTTTCCTTATCTGCACTCCATTGTGATAGGCTGTGATGTCATTTTTTATTCTCTTTTTTGTAAAGGTAAGTTGAGCTGATTTTGATGCATTTATTTCCAGACCTATTTGCAGTAGATATGTTACAAGGCTGTCGATTAGGACGGAGACTCGCTGATTAGTCAGGTGAGTTTGTTCAGCTTCTTTAGACGTTATGTATAATTTGAGGTCGTCTGCATACGATGAGAAATCAGTATACCTTGCGAGGAAGGGTTCAAGGGCAGCGGCGAACAGTACACAGGATAGGACACCTCCCTGTGGTACTCCTCTCGTTATACTGCACTCCTGTAGAGTTCAGCACTGACATCAAGATGTAATTTGGCCTAAACAAATGCAAGACCCATGAATTGCATCAAGGACAGCCAGTCGGACGAAACTACTAGCTGAAGAGAGTGAATCCACGAAGTCAAAGACATATCAAATATCTGGGGATGATGCAGACCCACCAGTTAGAACACATGGAGATCAAGGACGCCTCACTGAGAAATACCATCAGAGACTCAGAACCCTGCTAAAAACAACGCTGAATGGTGCGAACGTGATCAGAGCCATAAACACACAGTCCCAGTACTAACGTATTCCTTTGGGATCATAGATTGGGCCAATACCAACTGGAGGAGATTATGACATCGAACGGGAAAATGATGACTAAGAGGCGCCAACACCACCCGAAGCCGGCCATCGAAAGACTGACCATAGCTCGTAAAGTAGGAGGGAGGTGATTGACTGACCTCATTGAACAAGAGAAGAAAGCGATTAAGAATCTGCGGGATTACTTCCAGGAAAACACGGCACCAATCTACCAGGCTATAAGAAAGATAGACAAACAGTACACAACACTCAAGCTCAACAAAGATACCACACTCACACAGACAGAAGAAACAAAGACAGAAAGATGGGCGAAGAAGACACTCCATGGCAGACACTACAATGAACTTCATCAAGACTATTTTTTTTTTCTTTAGTTTTTCTGTTTATACTTCAGCAAGACAATCAAGTCAGTAGAGTTTACAATAAATCGTCAATACAAATATTTATCGTATTTAGCAGTCACGGGCTAGAACCTCGGTCCACTCAAAGAACGCGTGCTATGCACTCTCGCTCCTGACCACTGGGCTACTACGTAGACAAGATGGCTTCCAACGCTTGGCTCACGAACGAAAGGCTCTTTCCCGAGACCGAAGGATTCATGCTCGCCATCCAAGACCAGGTAATCAACTTCAAGAACTACATCACCAAAAATCCCGGAGATGAGACATGTCGACGATTCCATCTAGCCCAGAAACAATCCAGCATATCACCGCAGGATGCAGTGTGATCACCCAGACGGAGTACACGACCAGGTAGCCAGGATAACACATCTGAAGCTATCGCAAAAATACCAGCTGATCAAAGAAAGATTACCGTATTACAAGTACGAGCCTCTGGCCGTACTAGAGACCTCTACTCACAGACTGTACTGGGACCGCACCATCATAACGGACAAGACGGTTCTGCACAACAGACCAGACAACACCTATTGACAAGGAGAGACAGCTAACTACCTGATCGACAAAACAATGCTGCCCAACAGCAGCAGCAACCTCCAGAAAACATACGAGGAACAGATCAAGAAATATTCAGACCTAAGAGAGGAAGTCAAAGATATGTGGCAGGGAGCAAGAAATGACCATCCCGATCATCGTGTCAACCACAGGCATGGTGCCAAAGAGCCTCCATAAGAACCTAGCAACAATAGGCCTCCTAGAGAACATTTACAGGGAACTCCAGAAATCCACGACACTGAACACCTGTAGGATAGTGTGAAAGTTCCTCGACAAACAGAAATAATAACAATAATAATCGCACACAACCATCCCATGCACTTGGTACCAGTACCCGTCACGGGGCAGAAAAATATCATAAAAAGGAGAAAAGGTATTTTATAATAATAATAATAATGATGACTACGCTTTTTTTTTCTCTCTCTCTCTCTCTCTCCCTCTCTTCTTGCTGTCTTTTATGATCAATGCATCGGTGTCGAATATTTCCTGCTGTTAAATATGCGAGTCATTATTCCTAGGCATAAGACAGCATGGATGTTAGTAGAGTAGTCTCGGCAGCAAAGGAAAATGGTCAAATTAAAAATCTTTCTGACAAATCACATAATAAGTAAAACTTAACAGTTGAAAAACGTTCTTTTTATATGCCTTCAGTAGCAATTCCAGAGTGTGTGTGTGAGGGGGGGGGGTAAACCAGTTAAAGGGAGTGGCTAAAGCAGTGCATCCAGGGAATCATAAAGCTTTAATCATCGTGCAGCACTAAAAAATCTACATTATTTTAGACATAAGAAGGAGGGGGGTAGCCTATGTAAGGGCCACAGGATACTCATATCCTGTGGCCTTTACATGGGACGCCAGTGATGCCATTTAAAGCATAAATCATAAATAAATAAAGATATAAAAGACGCATACACATCATTTAGTTCACAGATTCTAATGAATACGAATGTTTAATGATTAATTAAATGTAATGCCGAAAAATTTAAAGTCACACTTTTAGAACACTCGAGTTATCCAAGTATAACACATAAATGAAATGGAAAAGCATGTCATACTTGACGAAAGAGCAAATTATATATAATTATATAAGCAAATGGAAAGCATTTTGTACTTGGCGAAAAAGCAAATTACTAATTACAGTAACTAGAGTTTTTACTATAATTTACTGTAAAATTTACGGTAATTACTAAAAATATAAACAAAAGAAACACAGACTGTGTTTTTACATTGTCATTATTACGTAATTTTATATTCTTCAAATTACAAAGCTTTTTATGTACTTTACATTCGAAAGGAAATAATTAAAAATAATAATAATAAAAATAATAAAAATAAATAAAATATAATAATAAATAAAGAAAAAGTCTGCTACAAATGTCCCAAACATCTCAAATTACGAAACAAATCACCACAAGTTGCCTTCCCCACTTCGCACTACAGATAAAGAGCACCGATCCCTAAGCAGGAGAACAAGGTCTTTATTATTAAGCTATTCCTATTCGGGGATGGCTGGGGTGCTATCTGATAGTCACACTGAAATGAAATGTACTTGTTGTTGTATGGTTTTAGAAGCATCAGCGACTAAGGCCATATTGCTCCGTGTATATTGTCTGTAAATTGCGTGTATTCTGAGGTCGATTTTCTGTTTGCTGGACGAAAAACACGACTTTCCGGGAGAAAAAATCATGCTACCCTCACCTGAGACCGACTAACTTAGCCATGTTGTGAAAAAGGCCCATAAAAATTCCTCCCATCGTCAAGGGGACTCGAACTCGGGTTTTTTCCACTTGGCTGGGGAGGACGGCGTTTCTAATAACTGTGCTACCCACGAAGGCAGTACGTACTTGTAGTCCGCAACATGAGGGTAGCGAGAATGACAGAACAAACATTTCTAACATACAGTATCTCCAACAGGAGAAAAAATGGCACTAACGCCGATGTATTTTGCATATTACGGTTGTGCTTTTGGGGTTCAAAGGACATGGGAAAGTTCACAACAGTAGTAAGCAACACGACTCGCTTCATAAGAGCGTGCACTCCTAGTGAAGTTACGTAAACGGTAGCAATATAGCAGCAGAAATACCAACGGCAGTGAATCAATTGGAAAAATCGAATACCACGTTAAGTAAGACAGATAATAAAGAAATTGGAGGAAAGAGAGAGCTTCGGCATGGCGCATGTATGGGGCGGAAAGCCATTAAAAGCAAGCGTGGAGGAGGTCGCAACTGGCGAGAAGAACTTAGCATAGCCTAGCTCTGTTGCACGGCAATTGGATATGCCTGATTCTCAGCATGGAAGGTATTAAAGAAGGTGATTCGACTTTATCTGCATGAAATTCACATATCGCAAGAGCTTAAAGTGGATGATGCAGATAACAGAAAGACATTAGTTCTTGCCATGAATCCATGCACGAATGATCGCATGCATGACAGGTATGTGAGAGGGAATGTGGCAATGGAACATCCTCTGGAGCATCAGTCTTCATTTAGGTAATTTAGGCTTGATGGACAGTATCCTACTCTGCTGGAAACCTTCATCATTTCTACGCTCCAACAATGGAGATGGCCAAAATTTAACGTATTTATGCAAGATGGAACACCATCATACATTGCTTGATACGTTCAAAACACAAGCGGATGGGTCAAAAATTCTTATCGGGAAAAACTTGTAGCGGCCTCATACTAGCGTTTATGGCCATAATGTGAAAAAGTGTGGGGGGGGGGGTATAACAAATAACTAGAGTAATTATCGATCATTAATTTTGTAATGAATTTTAAATATATTTTATATAAATAAATATAATTAAATAGAATTTCAAATATAATTAATATTACATCTAGCAGCATCAATACAGTTAATTTCGAAGCTGGTAAAGCAATGGTTTTCAATCTTTTTTTAATAACGGCACCCCTAAGTAATTTATTTTATTTTGTGGCACTCCTACCCAATTTTCTACTGTTAGATCCGATTCTCTCTCTCTGTGTATATATATATAATATTAAAAAAATATGTTATATGATAGTTATTACAATAATATGACTATAAACAAAATTACAATTCATAATACAAATTATATATATATATAATAATTTTATTCTTTATATAGAGGAATTAAATAAATATCAATTATAGATCACGACAAAATTAAAAAGTACCGTACACCTTTTTATAATGAAATAAATATATAAATTTAAAAAAAAAAAAGTTTACGTAACTTAAACCCATATTACGTGGCACCCCTGGAATGTTGTGGCGGCAGTCTAAAGTGCCGCAGCACCCCGGTTGAAAAACACTATGGTAAAGGAACAATTTGAAAGAAAAAAAATTACTTTTTTTTTCATTTCATATAAAATGTGCGGTTATTATGATTATGCATTTTTAAATATTAATATATCATTGTTTTAATTACTGCTTCATTTAATTCGTTGTTTATTTTAACTTTTTAATTCAAAAGAAATTATAGTAATATAATTTAAGAATAATATAACTGATAATGATATTGATTCAATATAAAAAATTAAATAAGTACACATGAATCAATTCATATTTTAAGAGCGAGAAATCAATAAAGGAATCGTATGCCACAGCCACAATTAGCATTAGCATTAGTCGAGGCATATAATGCCAGAAAGCAAAAAAAAAAAAAAAAAACCCTTCCCGTTTCACCCATCCATTCACTCCAAATGTTTGTCTAGTTCTGCCTTGAAGTTGTCGACCTCCACAACGACAGATGGAAGTTTGTTCCAGCAATCAACCACCCGCTGGCTGAAGGCAAATTTCCGCACATCTATCCTACATCTGTCTTTCCTCAATTTGAATTTATGCCCTCTCAGGCAATTATTCTGAGCAAGAGGAAGAATCCCATCAGCATTGAGCCTGCTCGAACCATTCAAAGGCCTCCAGACGCTGCAATTTGCAGAACTTAAGCCTTTTTTGGTAACAGCAACCCTTTGTTCCATTCACCAGTCTCGTTGCTCTTCTCGGTACTCGTGCAAGTAGCTTTCAAGGTGTGTCCTGATCATTTGTATTTTTGTGTTTTTGTATGGGCGGCTCCTAGAACAAAAGTTCATCTCCGCCTCGTTGCTCTGTTCAGTTTTTACAGACTCTGTCAAGATAAGGCCAGTGCGTGTCATGCAGAAAAAAAAAAAAAAAAAGGTGTTCATCCCGCACAGGATCGCGGTCCCGTGCCGGTTGAACGGGATAGTGGAAGAGGACGGTAAGAGAGAGAGAGAGAGAGAAAAAAAAAGTTTTTCATTCCTCATGGGAGAAAGTGATGGGCCAGAAAAAATTTGCCTGTGAGCTTTTGTGTGTGTGTTCTGTAGCGTAGTATTGTATATTGTGTTTTGGCCTTTTGGCTACCAAGAAGCAGCGATCACCTCGACAACCGCTTCAAGGTACTCGTCCCTAGCCGTGGGAAGGCAAGGCTTTCTGTACTATCTGCTCGCCCTCCTCCCTGGGGAACGAGTTTCCCTGGGAGGAAAATGAAATAAGTGCAAAGTGAAGAGGGAGATGGAGAAGAGAGGAAGAGGATTCCCCCGGCCCAAAGGAGCCCAATCCAGGATAATTGTTAGAGGGGAAAAAAATAATAAATAAAAAAAATTTTAAAATAATAAAAATAAAAAAATAAAATAAATAAATAAAAATAAAAGAGAGAGGGTTTACTGGCCTGGCCTGGGGAGCCCCAGCCCAGGGCAGAGCGCGAGAGAAAAAATAATAATAATAAATAAATAAAACCATTGCCTTATATACAATACAAGGGGATAATCAGCTTCTTATACCTACTAGCAAAATTCCTGTAAATCATTGACAAGACACCGTGAGCTACTCTCGCAGCCTGTATGCACTGCTCAGAAAACTTCATATCTAACTGCACAATTACCCTCAGGTCTCTTTCATTCTCCACTACCATAAGTATAGTACAGCACAGTTGGTACGTTACTCTGGAGTTACTGCTACCCATATGCAACACTTTGCATTTGTCAATGTTAAACTTCAGTTGCCAGCTCTCAGCCTATCTGCTCAACTTTTCTATATCCTGTTGCAGTAGTGTACTGTCATTAACAACCCTGCCAACCTTCGTATCGTCTGCAAACTTGAACATTAACCCTGATATACCTTCATCAATATCATTGATATATACAGAAAACAACAACGGGCCCAACACCGAACCTTGGGGAACTTCACTAATAACATTAGTCCACGAAGAGCAGTGTCCATTGATTACCACTCTCTGTCTTCTCCCACTCAACCATCCCTTTATCCATAGCAGCAACTTGTCCTTAATGCCATACTGCGCCAGTTTGAACAGTAATCTTCCATGTGCACAGCATCAAAATCAGTATCAGTATCAAAATAACAGATCAAACAATGGTTAACGAAACATTAATATAATACTGTATTTAAATTTGCTGTTGCAACAGAATCAAAATTCATTAAACTACAACACTACTTTCAAAGATATAAAGATACGTAGCTATATTTATTTCAATGTGTGCACTCTCAGGAATCACACTAACTTTACACATCAACTGCTAAATTAAACTAAATTTTACAGTTTTTGGGTCTAAGCTCATATAGGTTCTCGAATCCATGGGTGGTTCAATTAACGCGAATTAAGAGCATAAGGAGTTAACATTCCACAATGCAGTGGAGTCCGTAAAACCTACACAACCGCCTCTCCCATCCCACATACTGTACCGAGAAGTCGCGCTTGTCGTAATCACACTACAGAGGCCACAGTCACACTACAATATGTATGGTAGCCGCTAGCCGCAACAGCAACCTGGTGGTGCTGCTTTTATCAAACAAACCCTAACAGCGTTGATGAGACTGCTATACAAGCAAACAAAACATTTCCAAACGACTTGAATCATATATTACTGTGGATAAGGAAGATCCATATTTTTCTTATTATGATTTTTGTGCATTTAGTTTTGATTAGTCAACAAATAGAATGTATCGGAGGTCAGAGCGCCATATTAAAAATCACATCGGCTTCCGGCCCACTGGGGTTTCCCTGGTAAGTCTTATGGCCAGTTCGCTTCTGGTTCAAGACCTTTTCCAAAGACATTCCACCGATGATACAAACTGATCAGCCGATCATAGCCAACATCGTGACTACCCGGTTCCGTCGCCCTTACTGCATGTGATTTTTGGCGGTGAGAGTACCACGATCGTATCACGGTACCCAAGGGTTATAGACCATACTATGGTGTGTTATGATACGACCTGTACCCGCACTCGTCATGTGACTGCCATCAATTGCAACATGTTAACGTGGGCCATTGAAAGCAGTGGGACCCGCATGGAACACATCGTATGGCAAGCACTGAATACGTTTTGCATTGAATCCAGCAGCATATTTTTTCCTTCTTCTAAAGACAATAGCGCCATATTAACCACTGGTGATATATGAACTAAGCTGTTTTTTTCTGCTGCTATCTTCACCATGTTGAATACACGTACACTAAATTTAACTTCAGTCTGGCCATTAGATGGCCCTCCACACAGCTCTGAATAGGGATATTTTTATTATAAAAACCATGTATAACATTACAAATATACCTCTACTTGCAGAACACTGCTGTTTATTTCGCAAGAGTAAAACAACTCATAGTGATTTACTTCAAATATATGAGATGTTTGATGCATTTTAGCAAAGCTGGTTTATTCATTCGTTACATATAAAATTATGCTTTTCACTATAAGTACGCTAAACATAGTACATTAGATATATAGGTCACAGGGACGCCTTCTAGGACCGGGTGTAAGCTCTGACGGATAGCACAGTAGGTGTAATCACTGTCCTCCCAACACCAGGTGGAAAAGGTTCAGTTCTGTCAATGACGCGAGGAATTTTTACGGACTTTTTTTCACAACGTGAAGTTTTTTCTCTGGGTATCCGGTTTTTAAGTTCAGCGAAACTGGCAAATCAACCACAGAATATACTGAAAGGACATAATTCATAGGACACCTGGTTCCTGGGAAAGGCGACGCTGTCACCCCTCTCGCCGCCAGTGGACGACCCAACCGCTTGGCAAGTATATAGGTACACTGCATTCACGCAGACGGTAATTCGATGTCAGTATGGATAAACGTCGTGAGTTAACCGACTTTGAAAGAGGGATGATAGTGGGTGCCCGACGCATGGGTCACTCTATCGCGGAGGTGGTACAGACTGCGGGTTTTTCGTCTAGCAAACAGGCAAATCGACCAGAGAACACACGTAATTTACAGACATAATACATAAACAGCTATATGTAATCATTTACGGGCGATCCTAATATAATAATTTGATTTTTCTTTTTTTTTTGTCACCTGATAGCATTAGGTTGCTTTGGCGCTTAACACATACCCTCGTGGGTAGCACAGCTGATAGAATTTCTCTCCTCCCCAAACCGGATGAAAAACACCTGAGCTCAAATTCCCTCAATGACCTTAGAGGAATCATTGATGTATTTTTCACAACGTACCTGAGTTAGTTCGTCTCAGGCGATAGTAGCGTGTTTTTTTCTCTCCTGGAAATTCGAGTTCTTCATCCAGTAAACAGCAAATCGACCACAGAACACATGCAATTTGCCGACATATTGTATACGGTGCAATATAGCCTACGTTGCTGATGAGCCTAAAACCTTACAACAAAAAAATAAATAAATAAAAATTATGATATTATTATTATTATTAGTTTATTTATCTAACACCCCTGTACAGATATTATCTAGGAGGGTGGCTAATACAGACATCCTACAACAAATTAGATGGCAACATTTGAAAATCAGAAAATACATAAGAATAAATAAATCAATAAATACACCAACAGTCACTTGACACAAAAATCGTTCATTACAGATGATCAAGAGTTCATAGGCACAAATTCCACAGAAGTGTACACTCTCCTCTTCATTAAATTTGTAGTGTATTATACAAGTCTGCTGCTATCAGCTTCCTGTAGGCTTTGTCATGGCAGTACCTGTTCGGGTCGATTTTGAAGTCTCTAAAGAGCTCCAGAGTATTGGCCCACCTATCTGCCAACATCAGGTGGGCCAGGATCCTCTGGGGACCCATTCCAGAAGGACAGACAAAATAGAGAGAGGAAAAAAAAAAAAAAATAAAAACCTTTATCTAATCCACTTCAGGCCCAATGGCAGGGGTGCTGACCACTCTATATGATCTCCTCCTTCGAGCAATGACTTCCGTAGCAAAGTTGTGAACAGCAGATAAACGTTCATGGGTTAGGAGTAACTGGTCTAAATGATTTTCAGATATTGGGATGGTGTTCACTAAACCTTGCCTCAAATCTTCGTACAGAATAGTCAAAAAGTAGGTGCCTCCAGTTTTCCTTGGCTCTGCAGTAGCACAGGTCAGTCGTGCAGAGGCCTAGTTGGTGCACTTTTTCATCAAGAAAACCATGTCCTGTAACCAGGAAGGAAGTCTCCATGGTGAGAGAAAGCCAGGATTGGACAGAATTAGAGGATGTAAAGGTGACATCAGGAAGGAATCTTCTAGTAACCACCCCAACCTGGGATGTATCCCAGCAGGTCTGCCAGATATTCACTAACTCGTTGTAGCATCTGGCTTTCTCAGCTTTTGGGTCGGTGTCCAGATCAAGCTCGATGTCAAGGAACTTAGTGGGGATGTTGTTTTTAATTCTAAATACTAGTCCTCTGTACGCGACATACAGATCCAGAGGAAGAGTTCCAGCTATGACCTGGATGGCTGCTGTAGATACTGTTCTGCAAACTCTAAGGATAGCCAGTAGCACTGTACGTTGGATAGAACTCAATCTGTCTCTCATCTTGACCAAGCCAACTCAGTGAAACCAGGCAACGGCTGCATATGTGACGATCGGCAGGAAGACTGCTTTATAGTAAAGACGAAGCGTCCTCTTGGAAAGGCCCCAGTCAATCCTGGAGATACGAATAATGGAACCAGAGAGCTTCTTGACTTTTGATCTAAGATGGGTGATGTGTGGCAGGAAGCTCAGTTTGTGGTCAGTTACCACCCCGAGAATGGTAGCGTCAGTAACTATGGGTAGCCGGATTCCAGAGATTTAACCTGTGGTGGATGCCTGGGATCTAGCTTGTGCTTAAAGAGCATCCTTTTGGTTTTACTTGGGTTAATGCGGAGTTTATTCAAGGCTTCCCAAGAGGAGAGATCAGACAGGCCCGGATTGGCGTTACGTTCAATAGCACTCCTAGATTTTCCAAACACAACGATCGTAAGGTCATCGGCAAAGGCTACAACTTTGGTGTTCTCAAAGGAGCGGAAGAGCCAATCCTGTAGAACTATATTCCACACCACAGACACTAAAACCTTAGAACAAGCAACCAACCAGTTTAACACATAACCCCCTCCCCCAGTGTGTACCTAACCGTTGGCAGATTTTACTTCACAGTGAATTTCTCGCGGTTTCGTGGGGAACCACTGGGACCGCTTAGAGATATATACAATGTCCAATATGTAAGTATAAGTGTTAAATACTCAACGCTGAAATTATTTCGGTCCTGTACACCCCTGTTGAAAAACTAAAGGAAGCATTGAAAAGAGAGTGCAATATTTCTAAATGGTATGAGGAGGATGAGGGGGAGATTAATCAATGCAGAAGATCGAGGGAAAATAAGTCGCTAGTAGATCAGATTCGTCTTCAGATGATGAAGCAAAACTATAAGGATATAAGAAATGAAAATAAGGATGGACAGAAGTTGCGACCAATTGTTTTAACATGGAACCAGATGGCACAATTATCATTTTGGTCTGAGGCTACTTTTCTTCTACTTTTAAACTTATTAGAATCAATTTTGATCTCATTAAGCGCGTTAGGATATATGCATAATGCGCCTCTTATCTTCACCATATCCATCTGACCTTCCACACGCACCATCTCACCTAAACGGATAAAAGCATTTTCATGAAATTTTATATTTGGGCCTTTAAGAAAGATTTGTCGAGTCATCCCAAATTTCATTAAAATCAAACTAATATCAACCGATAATTATTCTAAATTTGTCCGTCCATCTGCAAGTAATAACTCCATTCCCAAGGGATGGATTTTCAGAAGGATTTTAAAATATTTGTCGAGAAAGATTTGTTAAGGCAACCCAAATTTCATTAAAATCGAACCAATAGAAATCTGATAATTATTATTATTTATTTTTTATTTTTTATACATATCACATAGGTTGTCCATATATTGTATATTGCAGCTAAAGCAGTGGATACTATGTTTGTTTCCATGCGCTGGTTGGAGGAATGAATGGGCATCGTGGCGGATGCGCAGAAATGAAAATTTCTCAGTTCGCACATAAAAGTCTAGTTTTTTTTTTTTATTACTATAAATGATGAATTATTACTATTTAGTGTTACAGAAAAGGATGCTTTTCTGAATTGAAACTAATAATACTGTATGCTGCTATTTTCAGTATTTGGAAAGAAGATATGGCAAAGTCTCGCGAATATTTGCCTCCATCTGCTTCTTAGCCAGTACGGTGAGTGTCAATATTTTCGGAATATAAAAGTTTATTTTCATTTCAATTTATTTTTATTTATTTATTATTTTTTTTTTTTCAAGTGCTTAACTCTGTCTGTCAATTAATTTTAATAGGAAATATTCATTACTTAAATAATATATTTCACATTTATGTCGAAATTATTCACATCTAGTAACTACTTCTAATAACTGTTCTAGTTTCATGATTACTGCCAATTAAACTTTATATTTTTTCCCCCTTGTAGTTGTTTTACATTAGTGTGGTCCTGTACACCCCAGCAATAGCCGTCAGCGCAGTTACTGGAATAAGTAAATTGGTTTCTATCGTAATCTTGGGATTCGCATGCTCCCTATATTCTGCAATCGTAAGTATGATCAGCACTCGTTTAATACACTTTCAATGCACATATTTATTTTGCAGTACAGTAAGAAACATACGGCTTTACTGAATAGACTAACGATATCTGTAGATGCCACTGCTGGTCTTATAAATTCATGCAATTGGTGGCACAATTGCAAGGCTTTATAAGACCGTTAAACAAATAGCGCTTAGCGAATGGCTAAAGTTAAAAGAAGCCAAGATTCTTCGTATCAGTAATTAGTATGCAAGAGCAGCATGCCAAAATTATTTGAGACAGTTACACAACTATGTTACATTAGCAACAATCTGTAGGACCCTCAGTAGCTCAGAAGGGTTATTGCTTTCTTAAAGGCGACTACGATGGACTGAGACAGTATTTAAATTCTATACAGTGGGACCAACTGATTATGTTACCAACAGCAAACTCAAAATGGGAAGCATTCAAGGAACTTATCTTGGAAGCTACTAGGCTTTACATACCAACTAAGAAATATTGTTCAAGGTTAAGGCCTAAATGGATGTCAGATGAACAAATGAGGCATATGGCAGAGAAGAAACATGCATGGGATATATACAAATTAACACATGACACAGAAGCCTATGATAGATACAAGTTGATCTGTAACCAAGTTACAAAGGAGGTTAGGCAGGCGAAGGCAGATTACGAGAAATCTTTGGCAAGGGATGCAAAGAAAAACAGCAAAGAGTTCATTACTTATGTAAACTCTAGAAGGAAGGAGATGAATCAGATTGGTCCACTTGATATCGATGGGTCAACTGTTGATGATCCTGCTCAGGTAGCTAACAAACTAAATGAATATTTTGCATCGATATTCACACATGAGGAGTTATTTAGCGATGGGAAAGCCAGAGGTGTATTCAACTCTAGCAGTAAGCTAGAGAATCTTGTAATAACTGAGAAGAAAGTGGAGGAGAAATTGTTGAAGATAAAGAAAGGCACCTGGGGTGGATGGGATCTATCCAGTTATATTAAAGGAAGTAGCAAAGGAAGTAGGCAAACCCTTAGCCATAATTATGAGAGCTTCCTTGGACTCAGGGGAAGTACCCATGGACTGGAGATGTGCAAATGTGACCCCAATTCACAAAGGAGGATCAAAGGGCGACACAAGTAATTATAGACCTGTTAGTTTAACTTCTGTTCCTGGAAAATTAATGGAGGCACTGGTTAAACCAGCACTGCAGGATCATTTAGACAAGACTTCAGTTATAGCTCGGACGCAGCATGGTTTTGTTAAGGAGAAGTCTTGCCTGACCAATTTGATTGGATACTATGATGCAGTCACAAAGGAACTGGATGCAGGGAATAACTTTGATATTATATACTTGGATCTTAGAAAGGCTTTTGATACTGTTGCACATGGAAGACTGCTGCACAATTTGGAGCAGTGTGACATTGGAGGCAAATTGCTGCTGTGGATAAAGGGGTGGCTGAGGGGGAGAAGACAGAGAGTTGTAATCAATGGACACTGCTCATCGTGGACTAATGTTATTAATGTTATTATCCCTCAGGGCTCAGTGTTGGGTCCATTATTGTTTTCTGTATTCATAAATGATATTGATGATGGTATATCAAGCTTAATGTCGAAGTTTGCAGACGATACAAAGGTAGGCAGGGTTGTCAAGGACACTACTGACACTATGCTGCTGCAACAGGATCTGGAAAGGTTGAGCAGATGGGCTGAGAGGTGGCAAATGAAGTTTAACATTGACAAATGTAAAGTACTACACATGGGAAACAGCAACCCCAGAGCAACGTATCAACTCTGTGGTACTACACTGACAGTGGTAGAGAATGAAAGGGACTTGGGGGTGGTTGTGCAGGCAGATATGAAGTTCTCTGAGCAATGCAGACGGGCTGCAAGAGTAGCTCATGGTGTATTGTCGATGATATATAGGAATTTTTCTAGCAGGGATAAGGAGGTGATTGTTCCCTTGTATAAGGCAATGGTCAGGCCACACCTAGAGTACTGTATACAGGTCTGGAGGCCTCATTTCAAGAAGGATGTAGAGCTGCTGGAACGAGTACAAAGAAGGGCAACAAGATTAGTGAATGGAACAAAGGGGTGCTCTTACGAAGAAAGGCTTAAGTTTTGCAAATTAGTGTCTGGAGACTAGGCACCAGCGAGGTGATCTGATAGAGGTGTATAAAGCAGTGAATGGTTTGAGAATGCTCAATGCTGATGGGATTCTTCCTCTCGCTCAGAATAATCACCTGAGATGGCATAAATTCAAATTGAGGAAAGACAGATGTAGAATAGACGTGCGGAAATTTGCCTTTAGCCAGCGAGTGGTTGGTTGGTGGAACAGACTTCCATCCCTTGTCATGGAGGTTGATGGCCTAAATAAGTTTAAGGCTCAGCTGGACAGGTATTTTGAACGAACAGAGGGGTGAAGTGGAAGTGGGTTTTTTTTTTTATTTATTTTTTTTTTTTTGGCTGATGCTGCATAAGCTTGCTTTCTTGCATCAAATGCCTCTACTAATGCTAATGCTAATGCTAATGCTAGCTCATGAGAGACTGGTGCCAATAGTTTCCCTTAAGTAAGTGAAAAGCGCAGCGAATTTCTAAGAGACTCATGAGGATAGTTTGCGCTTTCATTGGGGTCCAGATAAGGAATCTTCAGTGCAATTCTGAAATTTCCCATTCTTCATACGAGTTTCTTACTAAAATTCATAAGGTTTCCTTTGTATTATGGAGAAATGTGTTTTCATAGTCCAATTTGCATGCAGTGTGGACTGAAAACTAGGTATAACTCAAGGGAAGGGCGAAACCCCTGCTCTTTCCACCTGAGGTCCCTAACCTCAGTGTACTGTGTCTGTAAACTGGGTGCATTCTATGACCGGTTTGCCTGTTATACTGGACGAAAAAAAAAAAAAAAACTTTCCAAGAGTAAAATGCTCCCCCGAAATCGACTTATTTGGCCAAGGTGCGAAAAGAAGCAATTAAAATTCCTCCCGCCTAGAAAGGATTTGAATCCAGGCCTTTTCTAGACTACTGAATTACCTGTCCTGATTGAAACTCGGATTTCTCCAAACGAGTGACAAAGAGCGAAGCAAATACTATCACGGAGAATCACGTGTTTCGTGATGATGAGAAATATTATTGAGAAAGAAAGTCATACGCACTGAAAATTAGTGTGATTTAGAGTTTGAACGAGTCTCGGTTCTTGGTGTTTCACGATGATGAGAGGATCAGAATATGGAGAAAACTGCGTGAATTCTTGGTCCAGTCCTGCCAGGTGTAATAGTGTTGGACGGTGATTATACCAACATTGCTACCTCGTAGGCAGCACAATTGGTATAATCACCAGGCCTTTTCTAGACTACTAGACTAGTACGATTTTTTAACATGAAACTCGGGCTTTTCGTGCAGCAAACAGTAAATCGACCACAGAACAAATGCAATTTACAGACAGTATATACGGAACAATATGGTCTAAGTTGCTGATATGCCTAAAACCCTACAACAACAACAGCACACTGGGGCCATTCATACCAGTGGAGCAACATTTGGATTCCAGAAGTTATTTAGAAATTGCTACTAACCAGATGCACCCCTGCATGGTTGCAGTATATCCATCAACGAACGAGTTCTTTCAACGGGATAATGCGACTACTTCACAAGACCAGAATTGTGCAGAACTGATTTCAGGAATATGAGAGTGAATCCAGCCTACCGCGATGGGCCTTTCAATTCACATGTCTCAGTCCATTTGAGCACACTTGTGGAATGAGGTGAAACGAGCTCTTCGAAGTAGAGATCGATAACCATCCAATTTAGCCATTAAAATTCATTTCAACACCTCGTTGAGTCCATGCCACGACGAATCCAGGCTTTTCTGCAGACTAAAGGGGACGCATTCGCTATTAGATAGGTGTACCTAATAAATCGGCTAATCAGTGTATACTTTACATTAGAGGTTCGGTCTTGTATTATATGACATTCTCTACGTGAAGGCAGCTGGAACAGTTCGTGGAGTCCTGTCAAATATACGCAGAAAACTGTCCGAAGAGAGAAAGAGGTGCTATTATTCCATTTTATAAAGTAATTGCGATCTCGGACGAGGGCATTAAGGTTTTTCTCCCAGAAACTCTGTTTTTTTTTTTTTTTTTTTTTCATTCAGAAAAACAAACAAAGAGACCAGACAATCAGCCAATAAATAACACTTGATGTACATCGGCTACCTCTGAGGTAATTTGAAATGAAGGGACGCGCAATTAAGTGGAGAATTTTTCGGGGTTGACTGTGCGCAAGCTTGCTTCGTTGCATTATTTCACCAATATCTAATAGTAATATAAATTTGATACGCGCCCATTTTTGCATGAAAATATGGTGTGATATTTCTTTTTCAGGGTGGGATGAAAGCTGTACTTTGGGCCGATGTCTTCCAGTGTCTGCTCATGTTTTCTACTCTGTTTGCGGTCATAATTCAAGGTTCGATGAACGTTGGTGGATTTGGAAACGTTTGGAAGATCGCAGATCAAGGACGACGGGTACAATTTTTTAAGTATGAAATAACATATATTGCCCACATCTCTTTATTTTATTATTTTTTCTTTCTACCAAGTTACAGCAAGATTATTTAGCAGGTGCCCAATAGCCGTTTCAAAATTCGAGCACATCAGGAAGTACTGAACTCATCTAGCTAAAGTCATCATAATATTCTAGCAAAAATATGCCTACGTCACGTCACAGATCATCATCTCACTTTCAACAAAAGGTGGAGTCGCTTGTTCCAATTTCAATCCGTTTTATACATAATATTTTTGATGGGTTTACTCTTGTCCATTTTATTTTTTGGAAATTTATCACTTTATTTCATTTTTGTTCGCGAAGTTCGAATTAATTTCATTTTATATACCGAGAGGAAAGCATGACGTAATAATGAAATTAAAATTAGATTAAATCAATTAAAACAGTTAACTTCAGTTTTAAAAGCAGAAATTTATTAATTCTGCGATGTTGAGAAACTCTACACCCAGAACATTCAATAAAACTAAAACTGACGACGTTTCTAAGCCCATATTGGAATTATATCGGTGAAAGAGCGTAGCAAATGGAGCCCTTCAGGGATCTTTGGTAGGCCCCCTTTTATTTCCAATCTTCATTAAAGACAATGACGAGGAACCATTGGGAAACTCACTATTTGCCGATGATTTGAAGGTGGAAGTGGTTAACAACCTGAATTAGGTTATAATGATTCAAAATGATTTGTACCAGCTACAAATATAATTAGAAAAATTGTAATAAAGGTTTAACTACTAAATGCAAGGGCTTTAGTTTCCTAAAAATTCTCTCCCGTTCGTTTACCTTTTTAAATTATTAATCATTACATATAAGGTCGAATATTAATGAAATAATTTAACAGTTGAAAAAAATGCATATTTTACATTTATGTGGATTAAAAATAAAAACATTAGTTTTTGATGGATTAATACAATATTAATTATTAATTACTCCACCAAAACATACATAAAATATAATAAATAAATAAATATACTGGCGATAGATTTTCTATTCTCATTCAGCCAACTAATATTCTGAGACATTCATCTTTCGAATCACTAAAAAATAAAACAAAAAACGAAAATGCATTGTACTATTACTACAAAAATAAGCTGGTGATGTTTAAGTAGTTTTATAATCATTTGATCATTATCATATTTTAATAATTTAGAAAAGATAATGTGAAACGTTTCTTGTTATTTTTATAGTTTTAATCCAGATCCCACTGTTAGATATACATTTTGGAGTGTGATAATTGGAGGCATCATCGACGGATTCAGATCATTTGCAATTAGCCAAGCCCAGATCCAACGCATCATGACTATAACACCGATCAGCAGAGCCAGATGGTAACTACGAATTTTTTTTTTTTTTTAAGTCATTATGCAAAAATTCAAGAAGCAGTAACTGATAATAAGAAAATATATAAATCATAGTAGTGGTAAGATATTTGTGAAATTGTACTGGATTTCCAGAATTACTTACCGTTGCATCTGTCTGATGAAATAAAAATATCTTCTCCGGGTTTATTAAATTTAATAAGCCCTATATTGGCTGAACGCATTTGAGAAAATTATATACACAAATCAAGTCTTCTGACACAGATACAGCCAAACGAACAACGTTCAATGATTTTAATTAACGCGTAGTTCACAATCGATTATGGAGATTTGCAATATACTCTCATAGACTTCACTTTTTAAATAAAGTTTAATTTTTAAAATTATTTTAACTTAATTATATTATTATTATAAAACTAATTAAAAATTTGTGATCTATTTCACATAAGAATTCACATATCAATTCAGCATCATAATGCGCAAAAAATTCACATATCACTTAGTAGCGCAACAGGCATTTTCGTGAAGGAGTATGAAAATAATTACATGTTTAATTATTTATTTGCAAATAATCAAACAATTAAATAAATAAATAATGACAAATCATTGAATAAATTTTAATTGAAAATAACATAAGGCTGTAAATTATTGCAAGTAATATTTAGAATGTCAGTTATTTTTTCTCTTTTTTGGCAGTGTCCTAAAATATTTTTATTTTAAAGGTCATTATTAATTGGCGGGCCACTGGCTTCAAGTTTCACTGTGGTGGCCGGAATCGCAGGAATTGCCGTATATGCTAATTTCTATCAATGTGATCCAGTGCTAAATCCCAAGGACCCAGTCACAACGAAGGACCAGGTACGAAAGAAAGCACCACAATAATCATTTTAAGATCATTGCCTCTCTAAAAGTTCCAGTAGAACCTTGAACACATGCCCGTTTGTTCAATACAGGGGAGGGTTGGTAGGTGGTTTTAATGGGTTTTTTGGCACAAAGTTTGGCAACTAAGGCCAAATTGTGCCTGTCAGGGAAGGGCCAAAAGTAGGTTAACTGTTGCTCATTTTGTATAGATTTACAGTCGTTATATATGAACTGTGTAAGAGAGAAACACATATAGAAAAGCTAATTCTTTAGGTGGTGAAATTGTTTGTCTTCACTGTTCACACATTTCTGGAGTCTGTCTGCCACACAATGGCACAACAATCTGTTTGCATTCAGTTCCCGAAAGATCAGTGATAAAGTGTTTTAGATTGTCTATAATTTCAGCCATCCACCCTGTCCTTAATGATGATGATGTCCCCCCCAAATCCATCGGTGTAAGGTTTAGTGACCATAGTGACACTTATTATTATTATTAGCCATATAGTGCAAGGAAGCCGGAGGCTTATGCTGCTGCACCAGCTAAAAAAAAATTTCAAGTTACCCTGAGAGAGAGAGAGAAAGGAATCACCAAGAAAGAGAAGAATGATGATATCTAGCTCAGGACCCTGGGTGTGCCAAGCTCATACTCACCAGATGTGAGCCCCTCTTATTGACCTATCCACCTTTGAAGAAATAATAAGACAAACACTTCTCAAGATAATGAAGCAAAGCATACTGCTGGAAGAACAGTTCTGCATGATTAGGTTGCTGGTGCAGTTATGGTATGATATCTCTCAATATGTTCAGATGTGATATCGAACTGACTGTGTTAACAAAGAACACAGGCCCAATGATTTCAAAACATGAAATTCCACTCGTTCTTAACATCTGGTTGGTTAAGTTGTTCTTCTATCACGATGTTGGGGATTTCGAATGGCCAATACACAGTTGTGCCTGTTGACATGATCTGACAATTTGAAGCAAACTTCATCAGACCATATAATCTTCTCAAACTAATTCAGCATGATGCTGCAGAATTAGAAGCATTGACTTGCATCATCTTCTAACAAATTGTGTTTTGGTCTCAATCAATATGGCTTGAAATGGTTTACTACAGTATATTCCATCAAAGAATGGAAAGTTGGCCGATGGAACATTTACATTTAAAGATACAAACTGAAATTTTTAGCTGTTTTGGACTTTTAAAGAATGCTTGTGCCACTAACTTTTTGTTTTTAGTGGTAGTTGATAGCAACAGTGGCTAAACCACCATATTACCAGATCCTTCACTGTGGGGTAGCCCAAAGAGTTGAGTCCAGATTATTGGTTTGGCAATCATTAAAGAACAGGGGAAACCTTCTTGAACCTTGTGGGGCTCTCAGAATTTGTAATTTCACCACTGTAGTAAACATTTGTTGGCCACTCGTTGCTACATTAACATGATCCTGTCTGTATTTGTCATGAAGTCTGTACATAAATAGCGTGCTTCGGGAGTTGTGGTGAAGACTTCATGCTACTTCTTCCACAGAAATTCTGCATTTTCAAGCTTTCAGTATTGTTTGAATACCCATGTGCATTCATCAGCTGTCAAATTCCCAGCCATCACTGTCTGCATATTATCTATCTGCCAATAAAAAGGGGGGAAAATAGTCAACTATTATACCTGTACTGTGTAGTGCCTACTTACTTTTTCCCCACCTTGTATATTATAGAATTCATACAATTACTTAATGATTTTCATTGATTATTTAAGACATTTTTCCTTTTCATAATTATTCCTCGAGTAACAAACCTCTTATCCCCATCAGCTGCTGCCCTACTTCATTGTGAAAGCCTTCTCAAAGTTTCCAGGGATTGCAGGATTCTGCTTTGCTGGTTTGTTCAGCGGAACGCTCAGTTCGTTTTCTAGTTATTTAAATTCCATCAGCGCCACAACAGTTGAAGATTTTCTGAAACCCTCATCAGGAATTATGAGAAGGTCGGAAACAAAGGCAATGATTGTGGCCAAATTTCTCGGTAAGATTTCAATTAAACAATATTTGTTCATGCAAAATTTCGAAAAATTTATACATACAAAAGCACTAATAGCTAAAACTTTATCTATTCTCGTTTGATTTCCACCTTTTTCTATCTCCCACCCCTATTTTACAGTGTTGTTCTATGGAGGCTTGTGTACTCTTCTTGCCTATTACATTGGTAGTTTCGGAGGTGTTTTACAAACTGTCATCTCCATAGGAAGTATCTTTACAGGGCCAGTTGATGCAATTTTTCTACTCGGAATCTTTACTATAAGGACTAATCAAAAGGTATGTATGATTGATTTTAAATAATTTTCCTTTAGGACTGGCTTTGATTTTGAGGTAGCATACCAACAAATATGTGATCTTTACTGTCATGAAAGAACTCACAACTCATTAGTTGCTGCAAGCTGTTTTATCAGCTGTGCTAATATTGAATTTCAAACTCTTGCCATTATGCAACTGTCCCAGAGTATAAACTGAAACCCCTTTAAATTATAATTTTTAACATTAAAATTATTAGAATTGTATTTGTACAAATGTTGATCCAGAACATTATTTCACTTTTAGAGTTTCGGTTATTTTTCTTTGTAGGGAGCACTAATTGGAGCTTTGTGTTCTATTGCTCTGGTTAGCTGGATTCAAGGAGGATCCATGGTATTTAATGCTATTGAGAAACCATTACCTGTGTCCATCAGTGGATGCAGCTCCGACAAGAGAGACATAGACACAACAAATGTTACAGCCATATTTAAAGCTCCTAACATTACTGGAAACGTGGAAGATGTACCTCTTTTTACTGAGGAAGATGAAAGGTAAGAACTTATTTTTGTAATAGAAACAATCTGGGCCGTTTTAATGCATGGGCGAACCCGGCGGACGCCAGGGGCCCCGACCTACTGGGGGCCTCACTTGTTGATCTTAAATAATTTTTTAAAAGACCCTCTATCCCATATGTTACGTTGCCGTCGAAAGCACCGCAAACATGGAATATAATGATATACTAATAATGTTTTTGGCTTTCTTTAAATAGTTTAAAGTTCCGAAAATATTAATATTTGGAAAAATAATTAACAAATTTCATTCTCACTTATGATTATAAATTAATAATATATTTTATATATATTATTAATATATACTGTATATATTATGTAATTATAATTATAATTTTTAAGTGTCCGCTACGCTCCGTGCAAAGCTTCTCGCACAGTGATGGAGCATAGTTTCCAGTAGCTCTTTTAATATATAGGGTTAGGAATGCGACTAGAAAAAAATTAAAATTTAAACTGAATAGGGGCCACATCTGGAAATAAGCGGGGGGACAACAGTTCTTAAAACGGCCCTGTAAACAATATGAAATATTCAAAAATGGTGCACATCTAATGAAGAAACCGAATTTGTGTTTGATCAATTCATTTGACTCTTGCATGTTACATAGTAGTCACAATCACTATCCTCCCAGATCATGTGAAAAATGCCTGGATTGTAATTGCTCTTGATTATACAAGTATATGCAATAGATATAGTAATGCAAAGGCCAGGGGTGAATTACCAAAACATGGGTAACCTGCCCCACTTGGAATAATCCTTCATTTCCCGCTCATGGTTTCCCTTAGGAGAATAAAAGGTAAAGAACATTTTCATTCTGAGTCATTGTTACTTATACTAGTATTGGCGAAATTCCTTTGGGAATGTATATACATAAACTTATCAATAATAAAACTAAATTAACAGTTTAATATTAAACTAAAATTGCATACAGCTAATATATATTTTAAAGCCCACTCCACTAACAGCTGTTAAGAAAAATGCAGAAATATAAAAGCTTCTAATGATATGCTTCTCTCCTGAAGTAATTGTTCCCATGGTAGATCTCCACATTTTTAATAAAAGAAACTAGTTTTTCCGTGCAGAGGGGCAGATTCAGACTGTTTTCTATTATTTTTAGTTACATTTCTAGGTGGGCAATGTAATGACACTATATGATTGATAGTAATTGAAAATTAAGCTTGAATTTTCAATCAGCCTTTATATATTATACACGCAATACAAATAATTGCCATACAACTTAATATCATAGAAATACACAATATTTGTTCCAATTTACTCAGGCTCTTGGGGAGGGGATGGCAATGCAAAAAAGTAATTTTGATATTATATACTTAGATTTCAGAAAAGCTTTCAATACTGTTCCACAAGAAAGATTGTTGCACAAACTGGAGCAATGTGGGATTAGAGGCAAGTTACTATGGATAAAGGGTTGTGAGAGAGAAGGCAGAGAGTGGTTATCAACAGGCACTGCTCTTCTTGAACTAATGTTATTAGTGAAGACCCCAACATTCAGTTCTCAACCTATCATTTTCAATACTTATTAATCATATTGATGAAGGCATATCAGGCTTAATGTCAAAGTTTGCAAATGATACAAAGACTGACAGGATGGTTACTGACAGTAATCAGGATATACTACTATTATGTCTATAAAAATTAAGATGGGCTGAGAAGTAGCAAATGAATTTAACATTGGGTAGTAGTAATCCCAGAACAATGCACCATGTGGTATCACACTTAAGGGAGTACAGAATGAAAAATACCAGGGAGTAACTGTGCAGTCAGACATGGAATTCTCTGAGCAGTGCAGATGGGTTTTATCAGTGATATACAGGAATAAGGAGGCGATTGTTCCATTGTAAAAGGCAGTGGTTGAGCTTCATCTTGTGTACTGTACACAGATTTGGAAGTCTCCTTTTAGGGTGTGGATCTGTAGGAATGGATGCAGAGAAGGGCAATAAGATTACTGAAGGGGTAAGGTACTCACACCAAGAAACACTTCAGTTCTGCAAATTGTAGTGTTTGGAAACTAAGTACCTGTGATAGCTACCTTGAGATGTTTGAATTTGAAAGGATTGAGTAAACTAAATGTTGCTAGCAGTGGCAGCTTGTGACTGATGTACAGGGGTGCTGCTTCTTAAAGTTACATTAAATTGCCTTAGTTATAAGACATGTAGACATAGATAGTAATAATAATAAGCAAGTTAAAAATACTACAAAACATCAACTGGACAATTAGCATTAACAGACTTGAGTAATCTTGAAGTTTTCTTTAAAAATAAAATCCATTCTTTGATTTTTATTTGTTGAAAATGGATTAATAACGTTTTCATTCAAGTTTGGTGCACTGTTCAAATTGGCACTGCTTGTTTCACAGTTCCTTTGCCTCATTTTGTCACCTCTGAAAAATGCAAATTGGCAACCTGCCAACTAGGCATTGATTGAACCACTGGGACAAAAATGTTGAACTGCGTAGTGCACAGTTCCGCCAATGGTTAAACTTCAGAGTTGAAAATGATTCCATGTTTTTATTCGTTTATTACTGAAATGATTATTGGAAATAGAGGATAAGTATACTATATGCAAGACCTGCTAATAAAAATTGCATTGCACTGTTCTTCGCAAAATTTCATATAATTCCATTGACTGCATATTTAGATTTAAAAAGCTGGGGGTGCAGCAGTTCCGCAGTGCCCACCAATGAGTCATCCCTGGTTGCTAGTATCCTTACTCTTGCTCAGACAATATGGCTACTACAAGAAAGCTTATACAGTATCAGTCAAAAAAAAAAAAAAAATGAGCCAACACTTCTCATATGACTTGTCCATCCCTTCTAAGTTTGTCTGGTTCTTCCTTGAATTTATTCAAACTACCCATTTCCATATTTGACATTATATACTTAAACAGCAAATAGAAGTTTGTTCCAACAATCAACAACCTGTTGGCCAAAGGCAAAGTTTTGCACATCTATCCTGCATCCAATCCTCAATTTCAATTTGCTTTTAGTTAATTATTGGAACAATCTTCCATATGGTGTTGCAGAAGTTGTTGGTAGTTTGAATAAATTTAAGAAAAAATTAGATGAAATGGGTGGTGATGGATTTTTTTTTTTTTTTTTTTGGCTGATGATGCTTGCTTCCTTGCATCATTTGCCACTACTAATATTAATAGTTGAATTGTTTAATTGTAAACTCCTCTGACTTTGTGGTCACACGGGAGTATAAAGTAACCTATTTCTTATTTGATGGAACGTCTCAATGCCCAGTATTCTGAGTTACAAACACAACAAACACCATATTCGCTTAATTTGTTATCCATGTTTTAGATAGAAAAATGTTTCTATTTGTCAATCTGAAGGTTCCACAATATCTTGAAGATTGCAAACAGCATTTAGAGACACTGAAAAGTGCTGATTTTTGTTATTTCCCACAGTTATATGCTAGTTAGCTCGTCAGAAATTTTGTTTTTTTGTCTCTAGGACAAAGTTTATTAATTTTGAAAGATGCTATTCACCATAGGGTACATTTTTTTTAAAAGTTTTAATCATCTGATAAAGCAGGAAAACTGACCATAGAATATATACAATGTACGATGAAAGTTCTTCAAATTGGAATGTCTTAGGTGGCGACCTGGAGAGCCAAATTCCAGAAAAATCAGTCAAAATTGAAATGAAAAAGATGAAAGAAAAATACAAAATAACTAAAATGACATTAAAATTTTCTACTTTTATGGGAATAATGTGAATTATAATGCATTTCTCCACATTTCTGAGAATTTATTAATACTTCAAAAGGAGCTCACATCTGGTGAGTATGGGCTTGGCATACCCAGAGTCCTGAGCTGGATATCATCATTCTTCTCTTTCTTGGTGATTCCCTTTCGCTCTCTTAGCATAAGCCTCAGGCTTCCTTGCACCATATAGCTAATAATAATTATAATAATAATAATGTACGCAGTGGTTATAAACTTTTAAAAGTTAACTTGAAAACCTAGGTCATATCAAAAAGTCACTCTGACATTG
Source organism: Mastigoproctus giganteus (assembly GCF_048544385.1). NCBI lineage: Eukaryota > Metazoa > Arthropoda > Arachnida > Uropygi > Thelyphonidae > Mastigoproctus > Mastigoproctus giganteus. The sequence goes on along the minus strand of NC_143584.1, from coordinate 182,024,087 downwards.
TTGTAACAGTATAGGTTTTTTTTTTAAACAATACAAATTAATTTGAAATTTGACCACCAGGGTAGAGAGTAATTAATTAAAAAAACATATCAGAAAGATAAAATTTCACTTAGAATTACAGATAAAAAAATATAAGGGTGGTTCAAAAAAGTTCATATTCCAACACACAGCAAAGCTATTTTTATTTTTCAACATAGTCCCTGGCCACTACAATTCACTTCTCCCACTGATGGTCTAGTGTCTTGACCCATTGGAAAAAAATGTTCATCTTGGTCCTCCAACCATGCACCCATAGCTAAGCTATGACCACCTCAGAATCAAAGGCATATCTCTTCCGACAGCTGTTATCCTTCAGTTTGGGGAACAAATAAGTCACTAAGTGCAAGATCTGAAGAATAGGGTAGGTGCTGATGCAACTGAAATTCTGCTGTCTGTATTGCAGTCATCACAATCTGAAAGGTGTAACTGGGTGCATTGTCATGAAGGAGCAAGAAACCGTTTCGCAGTTTTCCACACCGCTTTTCTTGATGGCTTCACCAAGTTGCCTTATGAATTTGCCACAGTATGCACCAGTGACAGTGGCACCATTTCCCAGGCAGTCAATCATGATGATGCCTTATGCATCCAATAAAACTGATCCCACCACCTTGCCAGCTAACAGAGCAACACAGAACTTCTTGGAAGGCAGAGAACATGGATGCTTCAACATTGGACTTTGTTTTTCAGTCTCGGGGTCAAAATTTAATCCATTGTAATAATCTGGGACCACAAATTTTATGGATCCTCATGTTTACAAACTCAGCTATATACCTAACAGTCATTTGTCTGTTTTGCATCACTAGGTCATCCACATGTTTAATGCATTCCCCAATGGTATTTTTAAATGTTGTACAGAACGATCTGCACATTCACCCAATTCTCCATCACAACAAAATTCTCTGTGCCACTTCACAAATGTGCAATATGCAGGTGTCATATTTCCCAATGTTTGTCATGAACCTCCTGTGGGGACATTACTTTCAGAGACAGGTATTTTATCACTGCCTGTACTACTTTTTTTTTTTCCATTTCAAAAATTTACTATTCCTTAGTTCATAAAATCACCGGCAAAAAAAAAAAAAAATGGTACAGAGATGTATAAGATGTGCTACCTGCTGAAAAAATACTGCACAATCATATTCACTAGAAGTAAGTTTATTATAAAATAATGGTGAACAAATGTTCACCATTATTTTATAATAAACAATCAAGGTGGGCCGCATTGTGTTCTCCATAGCTACCCTCATAATTTATGATGGAATGTTCACTATCTTTTTCAAATTTGAAGGACACAGTACTTAAAATCTGAAAGAAGGACACTGCTCATCGTGGACTAATGTTATTAGTGGAGTCCCTCAGGGTTCAGTGTTGGGTCCATTATTGTTTTCTGTATTTATAAATGATATTGATGATGGTATAGCAAGCTTAATGTCCAAGTTTGCAGACGATACGAAGGTTGGCAGTACACTACTGACGCTATGCTGCTGCAACAGGATCTGGAAAGGTTGGGCTGAGAGGTGGCAAATGAAGTTTAACATTGGCAAATGTAAAGTACTACATATGGGAAACAGCAACCCCAGAGCAGCATATCAACTCTGTGGTACTACACTGACAGTGGTAGAGAATGAAAGGGACTTGGGGGTGGTTGTGCAGGCAGATATGAAGTTCTCTGAGCAGTGCAGACGGGCTGCAAGAGTAGCTCATGGTGTATTGTCAATGATATACAGGAATTTTTCCAGCAGGGATAAGGAGGTGATTATTCCATTGTATAAGGCAATGGTCAGGCCACACCTAGAGTACCGTATACAGGTCTGGAGGCCTCATTTCAAGAAGGATGTAGAGCTGCTGGAACGAGTACAGAGAAGGGCAACAAGATTAGTGAATGGAACAAAGGGGTGCTCTTCGAAGAAAGGCTTAAGTTTTGCAAATTACAGTGTCTGGAGACTAGGCACCAGCGAGGTGATCTGATAGAGGTGTATAAAGCCTTGAATAGTTTGAGCATGCTCAATGCTGATGGGATTCTTCGTCTTGCTCAGAATAATCACCTGAGAGGGCATAAATTCAAATTGAGGAAAGACAGATGTAGGATAGACATGCGGAAATTTGCCTTTAGCCAGCGGGTGGTTGGTTGGTTGGTGGAACAGACTTCCATCCCTTGTCGTGGAAATTGATAGCCTAAATAAGTTTAAGGCTCAGCTGAACAGGTATTTCGAACGAACAGAGGGGTGAAGTGCAAGTGGTTTTTTTTTTTTTTTTTTTTTTTGGCTGATGCTGCATAAGTTTGCTTTCTTGCATCAAATGCCTCTACTAATGCTAATCTCATCAATTATTTAAATTGCTTCTTGTGATGCTGATAGATGACCACCTTTAGGCTTAGAAGTTAGGTGGCCTTCTTTGGATCCTTAGTATTCAAGTTTTTCTTGAATTAATTAAATTTTATTTGCAATAAAATTTAATTAAAAGTGCTTTATATTCAAGCAATATTTTAAAATGCATTTGACTAGCCTTTGTTACTTAAATTAGGGCTACAGCTTCAAGCTTGTTTATCCTTGATTAAGAATAAGACCATGGCAAGCAAACAATCAACTTGTCTGATCCCAGTCATTCCGTTTTATAATGAATGCAAAAGTTAATTTATTAGAGTGGATAATCACTTAGCCCCATGGTCAAATTTAAAACTAATATGTTATTGTTTAAAAAACACACATGCATATTGTTTGTTATTTGGTTTTTAGGAGCATTAGCAACTAAGGCCATATTGCTCTAGGGATATGCGGTGGTCATTCCCTGGCCTTTCCACATCCTCCATATTTGGTGATCACGGGCTCGAACCCCGGTCTAATCAAGAAGCATGTGCTACACACTGCTGCTTCTGCCCACCTGGCTACCGAGGCACCACACATACATATGCTGATTACAATGCAAAAAAATTTTTAAAAAATTATCGATATGATTTAGTATTCAAGCTATTAATTTTTAAATAGGTAAAGACTGATAACCAACCCATCTGTAGTTTAGCAAAATTCTTTAATTTTTGATGTGGGGTCAAGATGATTCACTCTGAAATTTTGATAAGCATTGAATCTGCCTCTCTACAAAAGTTTTCCTAGTTTGGCAAAAATTTCAGCTTTCATCTTCACTTAGGGGGTTTGGGGAAGGGGAGCACTGATTGCATGGTTTGCCTAGGGCACCAGTTTCTGGTAGCTAGTTTAGGGCCATCCCTGCTCAATGAATCTAAGAACTTTAATTTAATTTAATAAACTCTAAAAAAACCATGGCACAAAGAAGAATGAAAGTTAAGACAAAATGTCCTGTTTATTACAAAAATGAGAATCAGCTATTGCTAAAGCAGTTTGCCTCTGCATAAAATGAAAAACACAAAAAACCCGATGATTTGAACTGCAGTGGAGGAGAATTAAAATATCTTTATTCTCTGCAATAATGGTTTTTATTTTTTTATAAAATCTTACGTGTTGGCATAGTTGAATGTGATAAAAGTATTGTAATTATTGATTTTTCCCATTTTGAAAATTTCAATTCATCACCAGAACTTTGTAGTAATCATTTGCAGCCAAAATCCTGAAGCTTACCGAATACACCAAGTTGGATGTGTTGATAAACTTTAAACTGGCATTTGGAGTGATGATTAATTTATCACCTGGCTGCATGAATACTGGGATGAGAAAAATTGAGAAGTACTGATATAAGGAGTTGTGAATAAGTTTTTTGTGGATTGAAAAGTTGACATCTGCTAAGGAAGAGCAGAGAAAATATCCACAGTCAAATTTTAGAATTAGAAATAAATTTCAGGTTTAAGGTTAATAAAATATGTTCAGTGGCAGAACTACCACACTGCCAAACTACAGGTGGTGAGGGGTAAAGAGTCAAAGGGTCTGATGGTTTACTTGTTATGGTTGTTAAAGAGCCCATAGGGGTGAGGCTAGAATTTGTAGTTTCAATACTGAGTATGTTCCATTTGAAATAGAAAAATCCAATGCATTAAAAAACATTCTGTGGTGTTAAAGTTTTCCTGAAGATATCTCTCTTATTTTTTTATTTTTTGTGAGCAAAAAAAAAAAAAAAAGGAAAAAAAGGGAGAAAAAAAATTAAATAAATTGATACTTTAATTAACACATCACCATGTGGAAATAATAAAACAAGACAATAATTGTTTTTTCATTATTCTAGGTACATCTTTCCAGTTTACAGGCTATCCTATTTGTGGTATTCTGTAGTGTCCCTCACAACAACTATTGTGTTTGGCTACCTTGCTAGCCTCTGTTTAGGTAAGTGCAGAACACAGTATGAAAACTAAGATGCTTTAAATTTTTTTTTACAGCTATCTGAGAATGAAAACTAGAACTGTAAAATTTGAAGCAATTCCATGGTCTTCTACTGAAAATTTGTTTATCAGTTATCTTCACATTCAAGAAAATGCATGGTTTTGATTTCATTGTTGATTAGAATGAAAATTTTGATCAAAGTAGAAATCTGCAGTATCCTATTAGCTGCTTGATTCTCTTGTTTCTCTTCTCAGTTGTCTTTTAGTTGTCTGATGCTGCTTGACATTACTATCTTGATAATGAAAAAAACTATCTTCTGCTTCGGCTGCTGCCTCCAAGTGCTATTGGAAGATAAGAAGCTTGCTAGAGAGTTTGATAAACTCTTACTTTGATACCTTCACAAATACTTTTACATATTTGATGTTCAAATCAGGAATTTAAACAAATCACTTATCTCCCACTCAAGCATTTTCAACTGAAACTTTGAGTTTATAGATATTGATGAAATCTGCAATAAGTTTTGTGCTCGTTTAAATAATAAACTCACTAGCTAGTAAAGGTACTGAGGTATTGTGTATCATTCTTTGCTAGATTACGGCTAGCGTGAATGTTAGCTGAAATGCATTACCATTCTCATGTTTTTAATATGGCTATTGAAATAAAATCAGATCAACCACTACTTCATTGAAATATGAATTCACAATTCAATTAGTGGTCATATCTTGTTAGAAATATATCTGCTAACATTCCAACTCAGACCAAAGATAAAAATAAGAAGTCTTTCTTGGATTTCTTCAAAATGTTACTAGTTATGTAAAATTATGAAAGTTACTTTAAAAAAGTAAATAACACTGAACACACAGTGTAATACTCATGTTTAAGAAAAACAAAAAAAAAGTAATTTCGATATAAGGTAAAAATGTTATAAACAAAATAAAAATATATAATTTTTAAAAGTTCTGACTTTCTTGTGGCAGTACAATTTAAAGTAGTTCACAAAAGGACTGAGAGAGAAATAATTGTCGCCCCTTACATTTTTTTTTTTTTTGTTTTTTTGCAGGTAGCACCAAATCAGTCAGTCGTGAACTATTGAGTCCTGTTGTATGGAAATGGTTTGGTCTAGCAGATACAAGTACAAATGAAGCTAACCAAGTAATTCAATTTTGATATTAGTTATTATAGAGGAATAAGTATTTAATTGAGTTTAATTTTCAAACATTACATAAAACTACTTGGGTTACTTAGAATGAATTCTTTATTAAAATGTTACTTAAAATGAATTATTAAATATTCCAAAGGTTATAACGTAACATTTCACTTTCTATTTATGAAAGTCAGGCAAACAATACACAATTTCTATTTCTATTTTAGTAATAGGATATTGCAAGTGTACTGTGTGACAAGACAAATATATAGCAGAATATTTTTACTTTCTTTGTAGATGAAGCCAGTGAATACTGGAGATATACCTGAACACAACCAACAACAAAAGGTGGAGTCTAATCAACAGGTTACCTGACTATAGACAACTATTTAGGACTTTTGTTTACATGGGGTAGTCTTCAATTTGTAAATAGAAGTTGTAGTGTTTTTTATTGAAGCTAGCTGTTTTTTGCAGCTCAGCATCTACTTGTACATAACAATAATTATTAAAATAAATTTAAATACATAAATACTGAATTTAATATTTATGCCCACAACTGAGAAAGACTCATTGCATCTTTCAATGTAGAGAGTGCATTCCTCAAGTTACAGTTCAATACCTGCATAATGACTTTCCAAACTTATATCAAAATATATTTTATGAACTTTAACTCACTATTGGAACAGGGATCACTGCTATAATTGCTAGAGATAAACATAAATTATTAAAAATCAAAGGTTTCAATTCTCAATTCCAATTAATAGTTTGAAAATTAGGCACTTTAGTGTACATTCTTCTATATAAGAACTAGATGTGGTAAAAAATTTCTTGGAACAATTTTCTAAATTAAACTTGAACTTACTAATTATTTGTTTTTGTCTTCTTCAAAATAGTTTCCTTTGGCAGCTCTATATGAAGCCATTCTTTTCTGCCTCTAAAATTGATGTCATTAGTGCCCTTAATGTGTGCTGCTGGACTTCCTTCAAAAGTCCAAAATGTGTCCATTTGAGAGAAGTTTAATGCTTGGGAGCAGAAAAGTTAGACTGAGCAAAATTAGGGGCAGCCCTAAACTAGTTACCCCTGATGTAAGCTGATGTTTTGGTAAATTGGGAAACATTTTTCAAGGTGGCTGTATTACTGCTTTTTAAAATTGCAGATGGGGTCACCTTGACCTCACATCACAAATTAAAAAAGAATTCCTCTAAAATATTTATTTTTACAGTAAATACAAAATCATACATATTAATAAATTCTCAAATGTGTTCAGATAAACTCTGAAAAGTTTTAGGATTACATTCATAAAAAATCAAAATCTTAAGGAAAAAAATTTATTACCATTTAATCTTCAAAGCACATCCCTCATAATTCGATACACTTCTTTGCATGACAGCTTCTGGATGGCTCTGTAGAATTGATCTTGTAGAATCCTGTTTAGCTTCTTTGTCATGCCGGTTTAGATCCCTGAAATGCCGTTAAAATGATGTCCCTTCAGGTTGGATTTCACTTTGGGGGAACAAAAAATAATCAGCAGGAGCCAAATCCAGACAACTGGGGGATGGTGAAGCACTGTAATGCCCTTCTGTGTGAGAAACTGCTTGATGATGGTCACGTTGTGTGAAGGTGCACTGTCGTGAAGAACCACTTACCTGACTCGGCTAGGTCTGGCCTAACGTGCTGAATTCTTTTCAACAGTCTGTCCATCACTCCTCTGTAAAATTCAGAGTGAACTGTCTGTCCTTCCAGTACAAATTCTTTGTGCACAACTCCTTGCCAATCAACAAAAATCACTGACATCGTGTTGGTTTGAGACTTTTGGAACCAGAGTTTCTTTGGCCTTGGCAAATTTTCTCCCCCACGCAGCTGATTGTCTCTTTGTTTGGGGTTCATATGCAAAACACCAGAATTCATCGCCAGTTATGTTTTTTTTAAAAAGTTTGGACTTGTTCCTCCTGTTCCACTATCAATGAATACAGTACAAAACGCAAGCACACCTTCCTTTTTTCAAATCTTTGACAACAATAGAATGCATGGTATCCTTCCTGATGTAAAGCTGGTCTGCTACCATTCAGAGGGACAGATGACAATCTTCCATTAACAGCTGCTGAACTTTTCTGATAGTCCAGTCCATACAATACTGGGATGAGTGACCACTTGGTGCATTGTTCTGAACACCTTCACAGAACCACCCATACTAGTGAAAAATCGTTGCTTCATCTTGATAAACTGCACTCACCACTGAAACTGTTTCAGTTGCACTTTTTCCGGCTTTAAAACAAAATTTTATCGCCACCCTTTGCTCGGTCTCTGAACCCATGATAATGTGATTTTACTACTCCAACTTAAACATGACTTTCCAGTAGAATGTCTTTGTGCACACTGATGAAACTTGGCACAAAGCCAGTTCAGCCTGATTGTGAATAGTTTCAACAGTGGCCAATGTAGTATCATTTAAAAAAAAAAATCCATCCTAAAACTTTACAGACACATCTTGTATACAGAAATTGACATAATGTCATCTTTATTATTTTATTTGTATATTTTTCACTTTTTTCCATTTTAATTTTCATTTTTATCTCCCTCAAATTTGGCACCTTGAGCAATCACCTGATTCACCTAAACAGATTGGCCTAATGACCTGAATAAGAGATTCTGTTCTGAGATTCATTACATAATTTAAAAAATTATGTAATGTGAATTATGGGAATTTACCCATAATTCACATTTCCACATGAATGGCTTGCCCTGATTTGGGAGTAGAAAGTTCATTCCATCCAAAAGACCTTGAAATCAATCAAATCCATCAATGATAAAAGTACTAGAAGTCAGAAATAAACTCATTCTTGTTTGTTTGTGGGTTTTATAGTGGAAGGGCAAACATGGCCATAATGTGCCTACCTATGGTAAAGTTCAGTGCTCTGTTTTTTATCAATATGGATTACGATTGAAGTTTACGGTTCATTATAGAGTTGCATCTGTTTGAAGAAAGAAACGATTTTGTCCATGTGTGGTGTATCTGCTAGGAGATGAGCTATACTCAGAGTATTCATTGATGAAAATGAGGCAAAGAATTTGTTGCTCACTGTTGTAAATGAGGCAATCAATGAGTATATGCTGGACTGTAAGGTGGGTGTTGCACGTTTCAGGTTGTGCACTGTGGTGGGACAGTGGCTGCAAGCAGATAACGATGTGCCATATGTGTGTGGCCTATCTGTAATCAGACTAATACGATTTCTTCATGTCAGTTCTCACATATACTAGATCTCCACATTTTGAGATTTTTTTTTATACCAAGTAGCTTGTTTTTTTGTATTTGTCGCCTCACTATATTGTATGAAATCCTGATTAATAGCTAATAAACAGAATTAATTGTCATTGCCTTGACTCTGCCAGAGTGTTGGCATTGTTCAAGACATTGTTTCTTTGTGCTTATAGTCAAGATGTAGGTGTAGTAAAAAATTGGTCTATGGAATCAGTAGTGGTTTTGGCAGCTAGGTCGGCCTGTTTGTTTCCAGAAATTCAAGCATGAACAGGGATCCAACAAAAGAGAACTTGTTGTTTCTTCTGGTTTAACTTAGTCAGCGTATTCCAAATGTCTAAGTAAGGGATTACCATTCTTTGTATTCTGTTGTATAGCTTGGATATCACTAATGGAGTCTGTATATATAACACTGTGCATTTTTGGTTATTGAGAGTTTGTAATTTAAGGCTATGTGGATAGCACAGAGTTCTGAAGTATAACTGCTACATTCAGTAGGAAGCTTCTTGGATATGATAACCTTGAGAAATAGTGCTGCTGCACTAATATGATGGTCAGTTTTAGATTCATCTGTGTAGATTGGTGTGTACTGGCCATGCTGGATTCTCAGTGTGGCATGCATTTGCAGTATGTTCTGCTGGGACAAGGTGTTTTTTTCCCCAGGCTGCAAATGAAAGGTCCCACAGCTGTATATGATATGTCCAAGGTGGGAGAACCCATTCTGTGGTGATGTGAAAATAAAGACAAAAATACACAACTATGATTAATAGTACTGTACAGGACTAACAAAATTGGTCTAGTGATGTAAACCAGATTAAGTGCAAACTGATATATATATATTTTAACTCCTCTGATATAAATGGACAGACTCAAAACGACCTATGTTGTAGTGCCAAACATTTCCATTTATGACATGCAATGTTGTTTCTAGGACATATTGAGTATAACACCAAATACAGCCCCATGTGATTAAATTAACTAATAGCAGCTTACCATCATGGGTATACTGCCATTAGCTTGGGTAGCAGCACAAGTAACTGCACAATAGTATAACTCTGTCCTTCTACACCATATGGAAATAGGGGTTTAATTCTCCAAGTTTCAAAGACTATGATTACTGTGTGGAATAAGCATTCTAAGTGCTTGCTACTCCACTTACAACATATACAATGCTCCACTTATAGCAAATACAGAGGGCAGCTACCTTTAATAATGAAAATTGCCAAGCAAACTATCATTTACATTCATTTATGGGCCATTTCACTAACTGAGGAGTGGCTTGAATTTTTAATTATTTTTAAAATTTTCTTCAGCGCCTTCAGAAAACATGCAGATTCCAAATATGAATGCACTCCAATTATCACTTTGGACTACAGAGGACTCTGAATAGGGTAGCCTAAATTATGAATGTCATATACATCGCAGTGAAGATTATGCAATTTTATAAATTTTATTTACATTTTTATTCATTTCTGCACTGATAACACAACCATTTAACTTTAACTTTTTTTAACTTTATTAAAAAAACATCTGAAAATGCAGTGTTAATCCTTATTCAGTTTTATTGAATAAAGATACATATTACTAGTTGAACCTCCAAAAACTAGCAATCTTGGTGACTTGAGCCTTTTCAGATCTTGGAATTTTCCAGATTTCAGGTGGTCATGGTAGTCATACAAGACGGGTAAAAAGTGCAAAAGTACTGAAATGTATTGTACACAGTGTTGTACTGTATTATAAATTGTACTGCACAGTATCTCCAACATCAAGAGAAAAGTAATATAAATACACTTTTTCATTCCTTTCTCTAGGTCACCATATGCAAAGAATTTAAGAAACACTATGTTCATCTTAACATTGAAAACAGTTGATGAGCCAACATGAAGGTTCACAAAACTAATAAAATAAATTTTCTTTTATACTCTGACACAAAAAAACATGGGGTCAGAAGAACATACAAGATAGAGAATATATGGGCATTATCATATTTAATAGTATAGTGGTAATTAACATATGGTTTGAGTAACTCCGTACTGGCAAATTAACTACTCAGCTACTTCGCTGAAGTTTCACTCTAGTTTTTTGAACAGCATATCTTTTTCCACACAAATACTGATCTATTTTGAACACTGTTACTGCAGGTCAAGTATACTGGTAAAATGGATATAGACATGGGAAATGCTAATGTAAACCAAATGCAGATGCCATACGTACATACAAGTGGGAGTACTGCACAGTAAAATATAAAATACAATATACTACTTGGGTTGAAGATGTTCAAGTGGTTTGTTGGATTCATCCATTTTCCTAAGAACAGCTAAATAATGGATTGCCAGATCTTGGAAATTCAACTTCTTTTTAACAAACAAAACATTACCATAAAATAAAATTATTGCTGTGATATTAAACTTCACATTGGACTCACTGTATTAATGTTTTTTTTGTTTGTTTTTTTCACAGAGATCCTTCAGAAATATTTAAAAAATGAATTTCATAACAGCTGTACTCTATGCTTTGACATTAAGTAATCTATCTCAAAGTGTATCTTAAAGTTGTGACAACAATATAACATAGTGATGAGTATCAACTACATATTTTAAGTTAATAGTTCTCAAAAATAAAAGTTTTGGAATTAAATTTAAATGCAAGCATTGAAATGATTTAAAAATTGTTTCCTTTCCATTTCTGCATTCAATTTCTATGTCTTGGGGTGTTTTGACCATCCAGTGATAACGACCAAAAGTCGGCCAACAAAGGAGAAGGGAGAAAAGTGCCACTAAAGATGGAAATTAAACACAGAAATACAATTCTCAAATAGTTCCTTCATTATGGAGCACAACTTGTACAACTTTGTTGTTCAATTGATATTTACATATGCCAGTAAACGTCACTATAACAGTACATATCACTCTATGATAATTAAAAAAAGTAACCTTGCTGCAGCTCATAACTACTAATAGCTCACAATGCAGAGTGTAGGACTAATATCCAAATACAGTTCCTGTAAAAGGAAATTTGAGATACAGAACACAAGTTGTTGTTGTTATTTGGTTTTTAGGAACATTAGCAACTAAGGCCATATTGCTCCCGGATATGCGGTGGTCATTCCCTGACCTTTCTGCATCCTCCGTATTTGGTGGTGATGGGCTCGAACCCCGGTCTAATCAAGAAGCGTGTGCTATGCACTGCTGCTCCTTCCCACCTGGCTACGGAAGCACCAGAACACAAGTCAAACGTACCACGACATACAAGATGTGTTATAGTGCAGTTTCTGAGAAACAGTTCAGCTGTTTTGTAAGTTAATATTTATTTACAAAGAAAACATAAATATTTTTTTTGTAAATAAATTGACTAAATTGACTAATAAACTAACAGGTATGTGAACAAACAGCTATAACTTTGTGGATCATGAATTTATGCATCACAGCAGGGTTATGGTCATTGTTGTAAGGTATTAGGTGCATCAGCAACTTAGACCATGTTGCACTATATACACTGAAAGGATAGAATTCATGGGATACCTGGTTCCTGAGCAACGCAAAGCTGTCACCCCTCTCGCTAGTGGACGAACCCACTGCTTGGCAGGTATACAGATACACTGCATCACTGCATTCCCGTAGACAGTAATTCAATGTCAGTATGGATAAACGTCATGAGTTAAGTGACTTTGAAAGAGGAATGATAGTGGGTGCTCGATGCATGGGTTACTCTATCGTGGAGGTAGACAGAAGTTGCACTATCCCTATTTGACAGTATCAAGAGTATCGGGAATACGTCATTTCCAGAATAACATCTCATTGTGGACAATGCTGTGGGCGGAGAAAGGTGATAGATGAATGTGGCCATCGACATCTGTCTCAATTGTTTCAGCCAACCGGAGAGTGACAATGGCACAAATCACTGCCGACTTCAACGAGGGAGGTGCCAGAAATGTCTCCACCAAGACCATCAGGCAATCATTAGCCGCAATAGGTTATGGGAGCCGCCGACCTACCAGAGTCCCATTGATAACACCACAACACAGGACTCTATGCCTCAACTGGGCAAAAGAACATTGGCACTGGACCTTGGGTGATTGGAGATCCACATTGAGCCACATTTCCAGTTATTTTTAAGTGGACGGGAGGGTGCATATCTAGCAGAAACCACATGAAGCTATGCACCCATCATGTCAACAAAGAACTGTTCAGGCAGGTGGATGGTTGGTAATGGTCTGGGATGTGTTCAGCTGGCACATGTTTGGATCTCTGGTACATCCAGGGGCCTCTCTGAATGGTCCAGGTTACGCATCCATCTTTGCAGACCATCTGCATCCCTTCATGGTTATCGTGCACACACAGGGCAATAGGCTCTTCCAGCTGGGCAATGCACCTCTCCACAGAGCTGTGGTGACTAGAACATGGTTCGAAGAGCATTCTGCAGAAGTTACCACCATGGAATGGCCTTCCCGTTTACTGGAAATGAACCCTGTGGAGCATCGTTGGAATGCTGTGGAAAGGTCCATTCCAGCTTTGGATCCTCCACCCAGAAATGTGATGAAATTATGGACAAGTGTGTTAGTTGTCTGACAGCACCAGGGGTTCCCCCCATTATGGACAGCAGTGCAGCAAGCATGGATGGAAATACTTGTGGAATGCTTTTGTGAACTAGTCGACTCAATGCCTCGCCATGCGACAACCCTTATCCAGACAAAAGGTGGGCCTACCCATTACTAGGTAGGTATCCCATGATTTCTGTCTGCTCAGTGTAAAGAAATCTCACATGAGACCAACTAACTTAGCCATGTTGTGAGAAAGATCCATAAAAATTCTTCACATGGACAGGATTGGAATTCGGGTCTTTTCCATGCAGTGTAGGGAGGATGGTGATTATACCAACTGTGCTACCCATAAGGGCCAGACTTTTGGGAGAGAGAAACAGATAGTTAATCATAACAACTCAGTATAAGGCAGATGTATGTTCAGCATGCCAAATTTAAATCAGTCGCGAGTATTCAAAAAAATTTTTGTTGTTTCAACAGCATGGATACAGGAGTCTTAAAAGAAAAATTGCTCAACAAACTAATTGTCTTTCTAATGTATTTAATTTGAAGAAATCTGTCTAGAAGAAAGCCTAGAAAATCTACAAGATGGGTTAGCCTTCAACTGCACATTCTAAGAATGTCAAAGACTGACTCATCTCATAGATTTTCTAAGTCTTTCTTGAAAACTTAGGTTTTTCTCTGTCTTGAAAACTCTTGCATATTTATAAATGAAATAATTTCATGAAATATGTTTAATGTATCTCTGTTTTATACACACTTTGGTTTGGTGACTAAATAAGCTTATAGTACAGTATACAAAAGTTAAAAGTAAAAAGTTTTTTTTTTACAGATAATACATCAAAAGAAATTTTACAGAGTAACTTGAAGTCCATAAATAATTTGAGTTCCAGAAGCTTAAGATTGAAATACTCTCAAAGTTCAGCGCAAACATCTATGATGAAAAAACATCGGATATAAAATAAAACATAAAATGCAAAAAAATAAATGTATAGAGAATCACAATAAAAACACTCCTCAGGTTTGCTTTATTGAAGGAAAGATTTGTAAATAACTTTGAAATGTCAGTGCACTGAATAAAGCTTTTTTTTTTTTTTTTGTTAGCAAAATGTCTATGTAATCCTTATAAACAGCATAAGTTATGCTGATTTAGAAACAAGCTGAAATACAACATTATTTTGATGTATGATATTACTTATTCTTTATTTTTTGGCATTTTTTCAATTTGTATAGCTTTATTTTGTGTGCAGTTATGATGATAATGAAATAGAGGATAAAACAGATTAAACAAAATATTATTTTTATATATATTTTTTTCACTATTATTATTAATTTTCTGGGTGTTGGATTATAAAACTTAGTGAGGCTTTACATCCATTTAATTTATTACATTGTATTTGTTATTGCATTGATTAATAATTTATACCTCACATTTTCATTTATTCTCCTAGCCCCCTTTAATAGCTGTGGCAGACTGTCTACCAAGTAATTATGCATTTCCACATTCCTTTTCTAACTCATTTCATCTATTCTTACTCATTCTGTCTCATTCCTACTTTCCTTTCCTGTGATTGCTATATACTTCTTTCTTTCCAGTACATATACTGATTTATCTTGTAGCATACACCATTAGTGGGAGAAAATATTTTAGCACTTAAAAAATAAATAAACAAAACAAATAAATAATTCTGGCAGTGAATTTAAATTTCTTGGAGGTTCTTCGTATCTTTCATATACCCCATAAGGGAGAAAGTTCTTATTTTATATCATTAGGGCAGGCTTAGCAATAATAACAGTTAACATCATCAATCAGCAAGCAATATTATATAGAGTACTCTGTTCTAATATAATATTATAATCAATGAGTTGTTTTGTAGTATCCAGTTTGAATTAGCACACTTTCAATAATGGCATATAATTTTCCATATGTCAGTACCTTTTCTGAGGCTGTGAAGTTGTCACCTGAAAACAGTAAAATTTGTTAATATGAAATAGGCAAATAATATTTAAATAAAACATTTCTGAGTTATAAAAAAGAAATACCTTTGTCCTATTGTATCTAAATATGTCATGTCTATTGTTATTTATTAATTAGAAACCTATAATTCTCAAAAGCTTGAACTTAACAAATTACATGAACCAAGTATATTAAATTTCAATCCTGGAATATAAAGAAAAGTGCAGGGGGCTAAGATAGCAACAGGCTATTCTTTAGCTAAAAATAAGTAATCAAAAATGATTAGGGCAAAGTTAAAATAGAAGAGAAGGATATTTTAGAATTATGGAGTAAATACTTTGATGATCTCTTAAATGAAACAGCTGAAGACTTCAGTGAAAAAGAGGAAAAGCTTGAAATGCAGGAATTTTGGATACTATCTCTATTACTAAGGTAGAAAATGTCATTAAAACTATCAAACACGAAAAGGGAGTAAATGTAAAAATGAAATTAGATATGAAACACTGAAAGCTGAGGCAAAATACTGTGAAAAAATGTGTGAAAATAAACACAGAAGATTCTATGCAAGTAGCTTACAGAAGGTCAATAGTAAATTTACTATTAAGTGTAACTCTTAATATAACTCTTCACAAAGAGTTATATTTTAGGTCACACAGGAATTATCAAAATCAAATAACTGCATTAAAAAAACATAGAAAAGTCATGTTAACATAAGAAGCTCTTGCATTGAGGATTTGTTGATCCTGAAATGAAAAAGCATATGACAGAAATTTTCTAGTTTAAATTTTAGTAAAATATGGTGCCAAGGATAATCTTTTAAAGGCAACAAAAAGTTTTCACGGAAATAACAAACCTGCAATAGGGATTGCAAAAAGCATTGGAAAATGGCTTAAGTTAAATTTGGAGTGGAACAGGGCCACACTATATTGTCACATCTTTTTATAATTTTCATGGATCGTTGAATAAAAGAATATAAGTTACCAACAAAATTTTGTATGGGAAAAGTAAAAATTGGATTTTTATTGGAAAATGCCAGATTGAAGGGAAATTGTAATTACTTTTATTAACATCATAATCCTATGCATTAATATTTTAATATTGATAAGGTGCATTAACAAAAATATATTAAATAAAGGCACAAATAATAATAGCTTCTCAAGTGAAATTATTTTCCAGTACTGGAAATATACTTACTAGTTATTTCTTTCAGTGCCATTCTGTTCAGCAGCAGAGGAATGAAATCCCTTGTTTTAGATTTAACATTCACAGTATCAGAGGATTGTTGCATTAGTTTAGTGAGTTCAGACTTCAGATACAAAGCACTATTGTTTTGAAAATATAAAGACTGGGAAAAAAGAGAAATCAATTTTTGACGATTAGCAATTCCAGGAGATGGTGGAAGCTGAAAAATAATAACAAAATATGAACATTAAAAGTAACTAAAAAACTGAAAGGATTATATGGTCACATTCAAATCAGTAATGTACTTCTACAATCAGAAGCACATTATGCAAAATGCTACTGCTGTTTATTATATTAAATGCCATTTGTTTAAACAAGCACTTAGACTAAGATTGAGTATCCAACCAGTCAATATTATATCCCATCAGAACATAATATGCCATTACACAAACTCCTCTGTCCATTTTTTCATCCATATTTCAAGGGGTTAGTGTTAGACGTTAATTACAAAATTGCATTTTTGTTTTGAGATAACTTTAGTTTAACTTTATACAAATAGCAATGCATATCATGCCATAGAAATGTATTTCTCTAGTAATTTACAAGTTAGCTTGAACTATAAGCACATTTCTGGTAAACCAAGAAAATGTCAAATGACTTTGTCTTGATTAATTACAAAAACACTTACTACAAAATGATTTTGTAGTTAACATTGTCTGACACTAAACCCTCATTTTGCAATGCATCATAGAGGTATTAGTAATAAAATGGAAGGATGATGCATGCAAGGAAGAAAGGCTTATACAGCAGCTGCTCTCGATAAAATAAATAAATTAATTTAAAAAAGTAAGAAAATAAAATACCTCATTTTATCTACTTCTCCAAATATTTATCTAATCCCTCTTGACATATACATATGAGGGGGTTTCAAAAATATCGTATATGACATAGATAAAACATCAGTAGGAAGATGCCGTTTTTAATATAAGTTGTCTATATATTCAATAACTAATATGTGAAATTTCATTCCCATAGGTGATTGTACACCAGAGGTGGAGCCCGGAATCTGAGGAAAAACGCTATGGTTGACAAAGTGGAGTATCAAGTAGTGATCAAGTTCCTGCATTTGCAGGGCAAGAAAGCTCAGGAAATTGATGAAGAAATGAAAGCTGTGTATGGGCAGAATTGTCCATCCTAAGACACTGTAAAAAAGTGGAAACGAGAGTTCCAATGTGATCATACAAGTGTCCTTGATGAGCCAAGAGAAAGAAGGCCATCAACATCCACAGACAGTGAGACGGTTGCAAAGGTTGAGCAGCTGGTGCTGGGTGACAGACATGTGACAATTCATTTCATTGCAAATGCAGTGGGAATTAGTTATGGGTCTGCCCACAGCATTTTACATGACCATCTGCACATGTCTAAGGTCTCCACATAATGGGTTCTAAGATTGCTGACACCTTTGCAGAAGCAATGTCGAATGCAATGTTCTCGCCAACTGTTGGATTTGTGTAATGCAGATATTGAGAACTTTTTTTGATCGGTTGGTGACATGATGAATTCTGGGTGTACCAGTATGAGCCAGAGACTAAAGGCATGTCAAAGCAGTGGCTTTGATTCATCTCAGGAAGTCATCAATGTAGTGGAATTGTGGTTTCAGGCAAAAAGTGCAGCCTTCTATGATCAAGGCATTAAAAAACTGATCCACAGATGGGAAAAATGTGTTACTATACATGGAGAGTACACAGAAAAGGATTAAAGTTCCTATGAAGTTTCACCTTTCTAGGGCTATTATTTCTAGGTAAGGGTACAAACTTTTTGATACCCCCTCGTATGCTCTATGCCTCTACAAGTCTAGGTGGTAACTCGCTCCAAAGGTTGAGTGCCTTTTAACTAAAGGCAAATTTCCTTACAACCAGTCAACAATTATCTTTCTTACTTTGAATCAATGATTGTTTTGCTTTTGTCATCCTAAAAATACACTTTCAGTTAAGTTTTTATGGACCTTAATATCTTTCAGATCCTCATGCAAATGCCTGGTTTCAAAATTTTTCCTCCAACAGAACTACCTGTATGAGTTATACAGGTCTCTGCCTGTATGAGTATCTTGTTACATCCACAAATAGCTCTGTTGCACTCCTATGCATTCTTTCAAGCAGGTTGAGAACTTTCTTGGCTTTCAGACCTGTATACAATTTTCAAAATGTTGACCACCGTTTTGTATAGTAAAGTGTTTTGGGTCTAACAGCACCAGGGGTCGCCCCCCATCTCCACGTCACTTCACTGTTTTGTATAGTGCGATAATAACCTCTTTATCTGTACTGGAAAAATTCCTGTATATCATAACTAATACCACACATGCCGTCCTTGCATGTTAACAGTACTCCTCAACTAATATCATCAGCAAATATGGACATGAACCATGTGATTCCATCATCAAGAAAATTAAAAACAACAAGGACTATAGCCCAGAACCATGAGGGGGACCCACTCATAATACTGGTCCATTCAGAGCAATGCCCATTCTTAATGACTCCCTTGCTAATCTATGAGACAGTATGAGCACACAACAATGGTTTTCTGCGTGTCTTGCAACCTTTGTTAAAATTGTACAGCTCTTCCAGATACATCTCCAGTCTCCTGGAACTGTCTTCACAGAGAATTCAAATATGGGTGGACATTTAATACTCTACCACCTCCATCCATTATTGCTCACTGCAATCCTGCTGACCACTCTTCACAATAATGAATCATCACTAAAAATGCTGCTTCTGTGCTATCAGTCCATAATATGTTACCTGGCAGATGTCCTTGATATCCATGCACAATCGAACCAAGTGACACACATTTAGGCTGTTCTATTTATTACCACCACCCATATTTGTATATCAGAACAATCTTCACATATTGTTATTTGTTATTTGGTTTTTTTTTTTTTTTAGGAGCATTAGCAACTAGGGCCATATTGCTCCGGGGATATGTGGTGGTCATTCCCTGACCTTTCTGCATCCTCTGTA
Source organism: Mastigoproctus giganteus (assembly GCF_048544385.1). Taxonomy (NCBI): domain Eukaryota; kingdom Metazoa; phylum Arthropoda; class Arachnida; order Uropygi; family Thelyphonidae; genus Mastigoproctus; species Mastigoproctus giganteus. The sequence goes on along the minus strand of NC_143584.1, from coordinate 182,004,669 downwards.
TTTGGTAGTCACGGGCTCGAAGCCCGGTATAATCAAGAAGCGTGTGCTACGCACTGCTGCTCCTGCCCACCTGGCTACAGAGGTGCCAATTTTCACATATATTAATTTATATGTGTGAACCAGTTATCTGATCTCTGTGCACAAATTCAATTTGCAAAGAGTAAGTCTGCAAATTCAACGGTATCAATACCTGTTCATTTGACAAGGTTTTTGAAGATATGAAAAAATAATCTCTCTCTTTCTTTCTTTATCTATCTATCTCTCTCCTATATTTTTTTTTTTTTTTTTTTTTTTGCAATCCAGTAATATGCAATGACATCATTTTGACTAGTACAAATGAAATGTAACAGAACATCATAACATTCTGGCCCATCTCTCATTTTGAACTTGTATTAGAGTAAATTTATATAAATAAATAAATATAAATAGGTAAATAATTATTTATTTTATGGGATTTTGTCAATGATATACAGGAATTTTGCTAGCAGGGATAAGGAAGTGATTATACAATTGTACAAGGTAATAGTTAGGCCACATCTTGAGTACTACATACAAGTCTGGAAGTTTCATTTTAGGAAGGATGTAGATCTGATGCAGAGAATGAGACTGGTGAGGGAACAAAAGGGTGCGTTTACCAGGAAAGGCTTCAGCTTTGCAAACTGCAGTGCCTGGAGATTAGGCACCTGCGAGGTGATCTGATTGAGGTGTATAAGGCTTTGAATGGATTGAGCAAGCTCAATGCTGATGACATCCTTCCTCTTGTTCAGACTACACACATAAGGAGATATAAATTCAATTTTTTTTTTTGGTTGATGCTTTATAAGCTTGCTTTCTTGCATCATTTGCTACTACTAATACCAAATCAGTAAAGGAACAGTAATAAATAAACATGCACTTTAGCAATGACTATTATCCATGAGTTAACCTAAAATTGTTAATTTTAATTGAATAACATCACTAAAAGACGTAAATTCATTATTTATTAAAATTCTAAGTGCACTGCAGTGAGAGCTATTTGAGGTCTAACAGGACTCTCATCATGTTCAACACAAAGTTGTAAATTTGCAATTAGCAACTTTGTATCAAATGGTAAACAATGTATTGAGTTCAAATAAGAAGCCAAGCAGCGAGTGGAATAAAAATCTCCAGCTGAATGCAAAAGTTAGGTATGTAAATAACCCCTAGTACTGGGATGTGTTGTTTCAATGCAGTAAATCAATAAAGGAGCACTGTTTTTATTTCACTGCAGGCATTGAAATAATTAGATAAAAATGTGCTTTTTTTTTTTTTTTTTTTTTACATTTCAATGGCTCCAACCTTTTGGCAGATATTATTAAATTAAAAACACTGATTCACGGATAATGATGTTTCTAAAGTAAGCATAAGTCCAAACTTATTGCTGTCACTGGAGAGAACAGAGTACCCCAAGAGAGCAAGACAGAAAACAATAAAAAAGTGCCTTTTGTTATCTAATTATCAGATTAGGGTGTCACAACAAACGTACCACCATAGCGTACTGGCATAATATAATATAGGAAGCAGGGAAGGGAACTCCACTCTGGCATTATCACATTCTAAAAGGCCACTTGTCTGAAGAGAGTGCAGTCATCTGCTTTACGGTCTAATTTACACAATAATTCCTTTTATCAGTTTTAATTAAAACTGATTAATTATACTTTAAATCATCTTACTGAAAACATCGTGTTATAAATTTTTTATGACTGATTTTCACCATCGTTCACTGTCATAACAGAACTCTCTCATTTTGATAGACCCATGCAACACTATCTTGCTCATAAGTACCCAACAGAGGAGGTTGTAATTTCCATGGTTTCAGATGCAATGTGCAAAATTTCATGTACCCAGATTATCTGTTCTAAGGTTTTAAGAATCTCATTAATAAAAAAAAATAATAATAAATTATTCAGTATTTGTTTAATAGACCAAAACTTTGCTACATGCTAATATATCTTAATAGTTAAACAATTTATGGCTTTACTGAAGAGAAGTCAAATATCAGTTAATGACAGTATTTAATATACTGCAGGGTAGCTGAAAAAAGGATGCCAAAGGCTTTGAAAATTAATATTTATTTACACAGTTTTCAAAACATAATTAAAAAAATACATTTTTTTGTGAATTATTGCAACTAAATAGAACTCATTTTGCAGTCCTGCACACATCAAGACAACAGAGACAAATCAAGACAGTAGATTTTAATTAATTCTATAAATAATCCTAAGATTCTCTAAAGATTAGCATTAGCATTAGTAGAGGCATTTGATGCAAGAAAGCAAGCTTATGCAGCATCAGCCAAAAAAAAAAAAAAAAAACCACTTCCATTTCACCCCTCTGTTCGTTCAAAATACCTGTCCAGCTGAGCCTTAAACTTATTTAGGCTATCAACCTCCACCACAAGGGATGGAAGTCTGTTCCACCAACCAACCACCCGCTGGCTAAAGGCAAATTTCCGCACGTCTATCCTACATCTGTCTTTCCTCAATTTGAATTTATGCCCTCTCAGGTGATTTTTCTGAGCTAGAGGAAGAATCCCATCAGCATTGAGCATGCTTAAACCATTCAAGGCTTTATACACCTCTATCAGATCACCTCGCTGGTGCCTAGTCTCCAGACACTGTAATTTGCAAAACATAAGCCATTCTTCGTACGAGCACCCCTTTGTTCCATTCACTAATCTTGTTGCCCTTCTCTGTACTCGTTCCAGCAGCTCTACATCCTTCTTGAAATGAGGCCTCCAGACCTGTATACGGTACTCTAGGTGTGGCCTGACCATTGCCTTATACAATGGAATAATCACCTCCTTATCCCTGCTGGAAAAATTCCTGTATATCATTGACAATACACCATGAGCTACTCTTGCAGCCCGTCTGCACTGCTCAGAGAACTTCATATCTGCCTGCACAACCACCCCCAAGTCCCTTTCATTCTCTACCACTGTCAGTGTAGTACCACAGAGTTGATACGTTGCTCTGGGGTTGCTGTTTCCCATGTGTAGTACTTTACATTTGTCAATGTTAAACTTCATTTGCCACCTCTCAGCCCATCTGCTCAACCTTTCCAGATCCTGTTGCAGCAGCATAGTGTCAGTAGTGTCCTTGACAACCCTGCCAACCTTTGTATCGTCTGCAAACTTGGACATTAAGCTTGATATACCATCATCAATATCATTTATAAATACAGAAAACAATAATGGACCCAGCCCTGAGGGACTCCACTAATAACATTAGTCCACGATGAGCAGTGTCCATTGATTACCACTCTCTGTCTTCTCCCCCTCAACCACCCCTTTATCCATAGCAGCAATTTGCCTCCAATGTCACACTGCTCCAATTTGTGTAGCAGTTTTCCATGTGCAACAGTATCAAAAGCCTTTCTAAGATCCAAGTATATAATATCAAAGTTATTCCCTGCATCCAGTTCTTTTGTGACTGCATCATAGTATCCAATCAAGTTGGTCAGGCAAGACTTCCCCTTAACAAAACCATGCTGTGTCTGAGCTATAACTGAAGTCTTGTCTAAATGATCCTGCAGTGCTTCTTTAACCAGTGCCTCCATTAATTTTCCTGGAACAGAAGTTAAGCTCACAGGTCTATAATTACTTGTGTCAGTCTTTGATCCTCCTTTGTGAATTGGGGTCACATTTGCACAGAAAGATCTACAGAAAGAGATCAGAATGTGTTCTCTGAACAAATAGAGTTTAGTCATTTATTGTTCTACAATCTTGCATTACTCATATCTTTCAGTGATCATATAATTAGACCAAACTCTAGCAAACTTACCAACTAGGAAAATGAATGTCAAGAGCAACAGAAATAACTCAAACACCATCATATTTGCAAGGCTGTGAAAGGAGCTCAAACTGAGTTGCACATATTTCCAAAACCTTAAAATGGCTATGCTTTAATGCAGCAAAGTGTAAGGTATTGCACCAGGGGAACAGTAATCCCAAAAAACTTATACACTTGGTGGAGTTGAACTAAAGCTGGTAGTGGAGGAAAGAGACTTGGGTGTTATGATATGGTCAGATATGAAGTTCTCTGAGCATTGTAGACTGGTTGAAAGGAAGGCCCATAGTGTCCTATCAATGATTTATTGAACAATTACTAGTAGAGATAAGAACGTCATAATCCCATTATATAAGGCTATTGTTCGACCACACTTGGAATACTGTGTTCAAGTATGGAGACCACACCTAAAGAAAGACACTTTGCTTCTTGAAAGGATCCAAAGACAGGTAACTTGCCTGATGAGATCAGCAAAAGGGCATCCATATGAGGAAAGGCCGCCGTAGTCTAGTGGTCAGGCGCGCGGGTGCATAAGTACACATGCCTTGAGTGACTGGGGTTCAAGCCCATGACTATTAAATACGGTGCTGTTTCTTGTGAACTCCTCTGACCGTTTGGTCGTCCCGGAGTATAAACAGAAAATTTATTATTATTATTATTATTATTATTATTATTATGTGGGTTGCAGAGCTTGGAAACTAGGCACCTTAGAGGAGACTTGATTGATTGAGGTGTTTAAGGCTGTGAGAGGCATAAGCAAAATGAATGAGAATGAAATTTTCATGGTTATAAATGATTCTAGAATAAGGAGCCATAATTTCAAGTTACAGGGGAGAGATGTTTAAGACTGGATTGCAGGAAGTTTTATTTTAGTCGGCTAGTTGTAAATTACTGGAATAATTTACTTACATGGGTAGTAGAGGCTGACAGTTCGGGGAAATTGAAAGGTCAGCTGGATAATTATCTACATGAGGAGGAAAATGCATAGGTTGTCCTTTTCTCTTATTAATTATTATTATTATTTTGTAATTTTCTTCTTCTTATTATTATTATTTTATTTTTCTTCTTATTTTTTTTGTTATTTTATTTATTTTTTATTATTATGTTTTTTATTTATTTATTTTTTACTATTATTATGTTATTTATTTATTTATTTATTTTATTTTTTTGGCTGGTGCAGCATAAACCATAGGCTTCCTTGTACCATGTGGCCATTGCTGATACTAATGTTTGTGATAAAGTTTTGAAAACAATTTTGGAAATAAGTATTGGCAATATTTTATGTTAGTGGTATGTGTCATTAATTTTCAAACTTTGGCATTCTTTCCCACAAGATGGATATCACCTAACCTACCTGTGTAATAAATATTATCTTCATATTCTGCTGTAGTAGAGATAACATGGGATCCTTTATCTCTCGTAAGCTATCTGGAGGAACTGTTAAACTACCTGGACTACTACCTTGAAAATACAATAATATTTATAAATTAAAACCTATTTTACTTGAACAAAATAAGTGGTTTTTTAAGGTCAAGTTTCACAAAACTGTTTTAGTTCTCGCAATAGAAATCAATGTAACCATTTTTATATTACATCCACCCATTCCATACATAGTGTCTTTAATCGTGACAATATTTTACTTTCTTGAGGAAGACAAAATGCAATAATTATTTGCATTCTCAGGATTTATATTCTTTGAAAAATCTCTGCAAGAAATATTTGGTAAGTCATATTCAAGATTGACCACTTTCTCTCAAGGAGCACATACAGTAATACCCCGACTTACGCTACCCCGACTTACGCGAACTCGGAGTTACGCGGTTCTTGATTTTTTCGTTTGGCAACACTGCCGCCCACTATCTTCAAGGTCGTTTCTCATATGTTATCAATATACGGTGCGACGGCAGAGAGTGAGAGCGCAAGATGAACAAAATTCAACTTTGCTGCGCATGAGCTGCACACATATACAAGAATTTGTATTCCAACTGTCATATTTATGTGTGCGTTCGAATTCGTGCTCAAATTTTGTCGGAAATTACATCGTTTTCACGAGAGGAATGGATCGCGTCAGTCGAGTCGTATCAGTCAGTCCTCGTATAACACGTGTTTACGCTACGCGAATTCGATCATACACTATTTATAAATACGGTAACGATACGGTAATAATATAACACGAACCGAATTGGCTTATGCACGATTCGCCTTTGTGTTTACAAGAAATGGCAATCGAACGCAACACGACAGGAATGAAGAGAAGATTCTGAAAATGTATTTATGTTTTTTATATCAGTGAAGGGGAAACACATTTCACCATAATAATGTAAAAACCAACACAATTCCAGCTATCGGTATGCAATTAGATCGAGTTTACTACCAGTTTATAACAGATTCCACTAGCAGAAACGCAACTGGATTTTTATTGTTTTATGGTTGTAACCCCTAGAAATGTGAGGTGTTAATAGTGTATCTCTGCCTTTATGGTGTTGTTTATTCAGTTACTACATGCGCGCAGCTTTGTTTATGTGTATCAAGCGTGCCTCCTCGTTTTGTAATTGTGCTTTATTCCCTAAAAATGAGTAAAATATTTAATTAAAAGGTGTGAAAAGGAAGCATCCTGGTGAAGACACTGCAGATTCAGAGAGAAAAAGAAAAGCAATTATCGATAAACAGAAGCGGACTGAGTCAAAAATTCTTATTTTTGACCCAGGGAATATTTATAGTGGCCGCATACTATGGTTTATGGCCAAAATCACACCGGCCCACCGGGGTTTCCCCGGCAAGGCTTATGGCCAGTCCGCCTCTGTCGATAGAGAAAAAATTGTGAAACGCTTTGAGCGAAATGAAAGACCATGTGATATTGCACGTGCTACAAGCCTAAATGAGGCAACGGCGAAAAGCACATGACAATTGCAAACTTGACAGAAGGTCTCAGCTCAATTGAAAAGGGCTTAAAAATTTTAGAAAACAGACTCCAACGAAGAACGCGTTATAGCAACAAAGCAAGGAATAAAAAAATATTAGCTTGCTATGAAGAAATTCTGCGTGAAAAAAAGAAGGCGCTGTGTCGTCATACGAATTTGTTAGATTTTATGAAGCCATCGACATCGAAATAACTTTTTTACGTACGTCATTTATTTTTTTAATACATATTTTGTATTAATATGTATAAAGAACTGCAATTTCATTAATATTTTTCTTCTAAAATAGTGTTTTTGTTAGTCCTTGGTCCCAATTAAACAAAATTTATATGTATTTATATGCAAAGTTGTACCCCGACTTACGCGAATTCGACTTAAGCGATTTTCGTCGGACCCACCTATCGCGTAACTTCGGGGTATTACTGTAGTTCACAATGATTTTCTGGTCACTGATGCTGAACTAGATAGGATTTTTAGGCTAAGAGCTAGCCACTGAGGAATTATAACACTGCTTCTAAAAAATTACTATTACACAATGTTTTCAGTGGGGCATTGAACACTATCCTGTTGGAAGAAACAAGCTGATTCTGTAGAACTCACTGTGAGTTAAAAGTGCTGTATTGTCCAAAATGTCAAGATAGGCAGTGACATTGTACAGTACATGCTCTTAAGAAGAACAAACTGACCCAGGCCATACAATGACCACATTCCCACTTCTTTGCTAATGTATTGCTACAATACAGTATCTGGAATAGTAATACTAAATGTCACATTGACACCATCCATCCAACCAGGATTGTGCAAAATGGAGATTTTTGCATAGCACTCGTTGAATAGATGGTGAAGTACCTGGGACTCCTGGTTGAATGATTCAACTCCCTATTGCACACCCCTGGTTTAATGGATGAGGTACCTGGGCTTCAACACAGAAAATGGGGGGGGGGGGGGGATCCCTGTTTAAACATTTGTTAATTGTTATAACATAATTACATCAAAAGGATGAGGCCTTGAAAACCAACCATACATCAATCCTAGCACCAAAGCACCATTACACAGTCCTGCATCCAGCTGAAACAATATAAAGAATGATTCATCATTTATATTACAATTCTATGTAATTCCTCCATCCATATGTGTGACACTATTACGGCATACATATGAAGGTCGTTTGTGATTAGTTTATTGCACGCACAGCAATAAAACTAATTGCGATAAAATAAACTCCGAAGCATTGCAATAAGTTTGTCAGTATTGTTAGAGATTTTGTGAAAACAAGTTCGTTAGCGTGCTGTTCTATCCATCATATTGTGTTGTGTTTATCCACAAGTTTGTACAATTGTGTTGTTAAAAAAAAATCTAAAAAGGAATGGATAAAAGAAAATTACTAAAATAAGAGGAACTGAGAGAAATTTCTGGAATTTACAATTAAGCAGAGTTAAACTTCTCACAGACACACCACTGTCAAGTTTTTTCAGAAGTTCAACTTTATCTGTTATGGACAATGTACAGTGTTTGCGCTTTACATCACGAGAAGCACTTCCTTTATACATTGGAACCATGGCTGGGGCTAAATATGAGCAGGTTATAATAATAAATGCAGAAAAACAAGTGGGAACAGCTTGCCAGTGTTTACAAGTTCGCGCCAACAGCTGATGCTGCAACCAACGCCACTGAAACAGTAGTGGCAGGTTGGTGCGCCAACCCTGTAAATTTAAAATTACGTTTGCGGAAATTATGTATGAATTAGCAGTGGAACCGGATTACTGATGGCCAGATTAGTGATGGTTGACCTGTATATATAACAGATAATTCATATAAAAATAAAAATCAAATTGATACATATGCCAGCAGCATGGCAAAACTGTAGAGCGAAAATTAAATCGACAGGGAGGGGGAAAGTAAAGGTAACAAGACTGAAACTGTAGCTAAAAGCTTCCAAATAATTTAGAAATTCAGTTAAATCCAATTAATAGTAAATCCATATTAAAATTTAGAATATAAAGCCAATTATATAGAAATTTAGCGGCACTTCCCTTGTAAGGTACCAGTTCCGAGAGACGTGAAACATCACCAAAAATGGGACTAAACGAACTACTAAAATAAAACAAAGTAACAAAATAATAGACTGACCATTATGCCCCACATCGATGGAGGACCACGAGGCCAATAATGGTCATGGAATATTTATATTTATTTATTTTCTTATTTCATTCTAACTTTTAACGCTATTATTCAAATATATATACACACAGGGTGTCTCAAAAATACACGGCATAACTTCAGGAATGAGTTCCTCATATGTAGACAATAAAAATATTTTATATCAACATAGTTCCGGAAATGCTTGGTTTCTGAGTTTTGAAGGTCTGGCTATAACACTTAACTGTTCTCATCACCTTATAGTAATTGTTCAAAATGTCCACCTTCTGATGAATACAGGCCTCACATCGATGTCTCATGGACTCGCGAAGATGATGCCAAATTCCTGGCATGTTTCGTATTGTCTCACAACCTGCCACAATTCAACTGCGGAGAGTTTGCACATCAGCTACTGGAGTCGAATACACCAATGACTTTAAATGGCCCCACAAGAAGAAACCTAGTGAGTTTAAATCAGTTGAGCGTGGAGGCCAGGCAGTTGGTCCACCCCTCTACTTCAGGAGTCGTAGATCTTGGCCATCCTCTGTCAGCAGCACGAGGTGTAAAGGTCCCATGTTCACAAAGGCGGTGATGGATACCTTCAAACGTTTTCCTGTCTGGACATCTTCATTTTGGGAACCTTTCGTGGTACAAATAACGAACATCCAGAACATTGCCATCCGCCAAACCACACATAAAGTACATATCCGCTTGCTCCTGATTTCAGTACATGGTCGTAATGGAAAACCACCAGATTCTGTCAGTACCTTGTGATGAAGGAAATCACCCAGGGAGATAAGACATTCCGGTTAATAACTCGGGAACCAAGCATTTCTGGAACTATGTTGATATAAAATATTTTTATTGTCTACATATGAGGAACTCATTTCTGAAATTATGCCTTGTATTTTTGAGACACCCTGTATATACATATATATATATAAACTAACAAAGCTGTACATTAAAATAAATTCTGGATTGTTTATTTTGTATAGTTGTAAGCACTTTTAGCATTAGTTGAGGCATATGATGCAAGAAAGCAAGCTTATAGAGCATCAGCCAAAAAAAAAAAAAAAAATCATGCTAAAGAGAAAGAGAGAATCCATATCTTGGGATATTATTTGCTATTTATTACTTACAATTCACACAAAAAAGGGTCACATTTCTCTAAATTAGCACCATCACTTATTCAGTAAACTTTGTAACTTAGTGTGAGCAGCTTCTGCCAATTACAGCAATGTAACTGGCAAGAGCAGAGCATTTTATGCTAAGTTAGTTGCATGAGCTGGGGTCCAGGATGATGTCACTTTAGCTGAGAGAGAGAGAAGATGCCCATTGTGAATACAGCAGGAAAAATGTACGTTTAATTAGTTTTCAAGTTTCACCTTGTTGTGTAGAATTAAATCTTTTTAGTGCATGTAAAATATGTCATTTACAGAAGATATTGAATCTTCTTGAAAGGAAAAGATTACAGGCTTATGGAAAAAGATTACAAGATTTCAGGATAATGAAAGCATAACCAAAAAAAAAAAAAAATACACATACATTAGAATTTTTCAATTAAAATGTGGAAGTATATGATACAATTTTTATATCTTTCATCTTTTAACTTGCCTAGGAAAAGTATTAATTGAAAACAAGAGGAAAGTTTCTAAAATATTCAAGTGTGGTATACTGTGGTATTGTGGTGTATTCAAGGTTTAAGCCCAAATGGATGGCAGATGAACTAATAAGACTCGTGGCAGAGAAGAAAAATGCATGAGATGCATATAAATTATCAGGTTACACCAAAGACTGGTAGAAATAAGCTAGTCTGTAATCAAGTCACAAAGGAGGTTAGGAAAGGAAAGGCATATTATGAGAAATCTTTGGCAAATGATGCAAAAAAAAAAAAAAAAAAAAACAGCAAGACTTCTTTACTTATGTAAACTCTAGAAGGAAGAGGATGAATCAAATTTGTCCACTTAATATCGATAGTTCGATTGTTGATGAACCTGCTGAAGTAGCTGACAAATTGAATGAGCATTTTGCATCTACATTCACATATGAGGATGTCTGGAGGAAGTGGAGGCCAGAAGCTTATCAAATTCTAGCAGGGAGCTAAGTGATTTTCTAATAATTGAGAGCAAAGTGGAGGAGAAATTGTTGAAATTGAACATGGGCACCTGGGGTGGATGAGATCTATCCAGTTATATTAAAGGAGGCAGCAAGCAAACCCTTAGCCATAATTATGAAAACTTCCTTGGACTCATTGCAAGTCTCAATGGACTGGAGATGTGCCGATGGGTCCCCAGTTCACAAAGGGGGGACATCAGTAATTACAGACCTGTTAGTTTAACTTCTGCTTCAGGGAAAATAATGGAGGTTCATCTAGACAAGACTGCAGTTATAGTTCAGACACAGCATGGTTTGATAAGGGGAAGTCTTGTCTGACCAACCTGATTGGATACTATGACGTAGTCACAAAGGAACTGGATGAAAAAAATAATTTTGATATTATATACTTGGATTTTAAGAAAGTTTTTGATTCTGTTGCACATGGAAAACTACTGTACAAATTGGAGCAGTATGGCATTAAAGGCAAGTTGCTACAATGGATAAAAGGACGGTTGAATGGGAGAAGACAGAGAGTGGTAATCATCGAATACTGCTCTTTGTGGACTAATATTATCATTAGTGGAGTCCCCAGGTTTCAGTGTTGAGACCCATTGTTGTTTTCTGTATTTATCAATAATATTGATGAAGGTATATCGGGGGTTAATGCTTAGGTTTGCAGATGATACAAAGGTTGGCAGGGTTCTTAATGATAGTACACTACTGAAACAGGATCTAGAAAATTTGGAGTTGAAAATTAACAATGATAATGGGTAGCAGTAACCCCAGAGTAATGTACCAACTGTGTGGTACACTCAGGATAGTGGAGAATGAAAAGGACATGGGGGATAATTGTGCAATCAGATATGAAGTTTTCTGAGCAGTGTAGATAGGCTGCAAGAGTAGCTCATGGTGTCTTGTCAATGATATACAGGAACTTAAGCCTTTCTTGCTGTTACCAAGAAAGGCTTAAACTAGGCACCTACGCGATGACCTAATTGAGGTGTATAAAACCTTGAATGGTTTGAGCAAGCTCAATGCTGATGGGATTTTCTCTTGCTCAGATTACTCACTTGAGTGGACATAAATTCAAATTGAGGAAAGACAATTGTAGAATAGATGTGCAAAAATTTGCCTTTAGTCAGCGGGTGGTTGATGGAACAAACTTCTGTAACAGTGGAGGTCAGCAACTTAAATAAGTTCAAGGCAGAACTAGACAAGCATTTGGAGTGAATGGATGAATGAAACAGGAAGGTTTTTTTTTTTTTCAGCTGATACTATATAAGATTTTTTTGGCTAATTCTATATAAGTAAATAAAAGTAGATTTAATTCTGTACAATATGGTAAAATTTCACAACTGAAATTCAAACATATTTTTCCAGTTTTTCTTATTGCACGAGTAATATATTTAAGAATATGTTCTTAAATATAATACCCATGCAATCACAATGTTTGTTTGTTATTTGGTTTTTAGGAGCATTAGCAACTAAGGCCATATTACTCCGGGAATATGCGGTGGTCATTCCCTGACCTTTCCGCACCCTCCGTATTTGGTGGTGACGGGCTCGAACCCCGGTCTAATCAAGAAGCGTGTGCTATGCACTGCTGCTCCTTCCCACCTGGTTACGGAGGTGCCTGCAATCACAATGTGAGCCAGAGGTACATGAATTTCCTATGATTCTGCCTATATAAAGAATGCAATTTAAGTAGATGAGCGCAGAAATGTAAAAGTTAAAGGTGACATATATTGTAAACAGAAGGGAATTTTCATTATAGCCCCTTAAATTTTGTTATAATGGTGGTTGATTATAGTTGGTTTCAGCAGTAGTTTTTTCAAGTATACATGCTATTCACAAGTCACAGGACCTAACTCAAAGTTCGGATTTCAAGTATATTTCAAATTATACATACTAAAGGCATATAGTACTCTATATCAGTAACAACTACAATAAACATCCCATTTTGAATAATCCAATATTCAGTTAGCAGGGTTGCACTATATGCCTAACAAAATTTCTTTGCGTATTTTGAAAATTTCTCAATGTATGTAAGGATAGACAGGATAGGAAGGGAGGAGGGATTATGCTGTTAATTAAGAAAAACAAAATTGCAGGAAGTGCATCCAATTGACATAGATGGACAGTGCAATGTTGAGTCAGTGTGGTGTGACATAAGCACTGGGAAAGCAAAAATAAGAGTAGGAGTGTGTCATAGGCCTATTGACTCGAATGAGTACAACGAACAGTTATACAGAGAAATAGAGTGGGCTAGTAAATCAGAATGACTTATAATGGGGGGATTTTAACTTCCCAGATATTGACTGGAACTTGTAGGTTTGTCACTTGCATGCTGGCAAAACTTGGATTTATTGGATGATTGTTTTCTGCAGCAGCAGGTTCAAGAGGCAACCACAAAGGGTAATACTCTTGATCTGGTTATCAGCAGTGATTATTCGTGTATTAAGAATTTGCACATAGCGGAACCACTAGGTGGCAGTGATCACAGTGTACTGATGTAGGATTTACTTAAAGATATAATTACCAACAGGGGTAAAGGAAAGGGTTTTTGCTTCTGTAAAGGTGACTACAGTGGTCTCAGACAGTTTTTAAATTCTGTACAGTGGGACCAACTGATGATGATACCAACAGCAAATTCTAAGTGGAAAGCATTCAAGCAATTAATCATGGAAGCTACTAGACACATATCTATTAAGAAATATTGTTCAAGGTTTAGGCCTAAATGGTTGTCAAATGAACTAATGAGACTAGTGGCAGAGAAGAAAAATGCATGGGATGCATATAAATTATCAGGTGACACAGAAGCCCATGGCAGATATAAGCTAGTCTGTAATCAAGTCACAAAGGAGATTAGCAAGCGAAGGCAGATTACGAGAAATCTTTGGCAAAGGATGCTAAGAAGAACAGCAAGGATTTCTTTACTTATATAAACTCTAAAAGAAAGGTGATGAATCAGATTGGTCCACTTGATATCAATGGTTCGACTGTTGATAATCCTGCTCAGATAGCAAACAAACTGAATGTGTATTCATCTACATTCACACATAAGGAGTTAAGGAAGGAAAATGCCAGAAGGTTATCAAATTGTAGTAGGGTGCTTAATGATTTTGTAATAACTGAGAGCAAAGTGGAAGAGAAATTGTTGAAGTTAAACATAAGAAAGGCACTTGGGGTGGATGGAATCTATCCAGTTATATTATATAAAGGAGGCAGCAAAGGAACTAAGCAAACACTTAGCCATAATTATGAGAGCATCCTTGGACTCAAGGGAGGTCCCCACAGACCGGAGATATGCCAATGTATCCCCAATTCACAAAGGGGGATCGAAGGGTGACACGAGTAATTACAGACGAGTTAGTTTAACTTCTGTTCCGGGTAAAATAATGGAGTCATTGGTTAAAAATGCATTGCAAGATCATCTAGACAAGACTGCAGCAATAATTCAGACACAGCATGGGTTAGTTATGGGAAAGTCTTGTCTGACAAATTTGATTGGATACTATGATGTGGTTACAAAGGAACTGGATGCAAAAAAATAATTTTGATATCATATACTTGGATTTCAGGAAAGCTTTTGACACTGTTGCGCATGGAAGACTACTGTACAAATTGGAGCAGCATGGTATTAAGGGTAAGTTGCTACAATGGATAAAAGGTTGGATGAGTGGGAGAAGACAGAGGGTGGTAATCAATGGGCGCTGCTCTTTGTGGACTAATTTTATTAGTGGAGTTCCACAGGGTTCAGTGTTGGGCCTACTGGGTAAAATAATGGAGTATAATAAATGGAGTATAATAAATAAAGAGTAGGAGATCGGGAGAATTGCTTAACAAGTACAGGTCACTGTTGAAAAAAAGCCGTGAAATAGGGTTGAATTTGAAAGTGTCTGCAATTCTGCCCAGACATGATAGGAGGGAGTATATGATGAGAGCCTTGTCAATCAATTCGGCCCTGGAAAGATTGTGCAAGGCTCAAGGGGTAGAATTTTTTTCAGCCTGGACTGTACTTGTTAACAGGAGAGATTGCTTCTACAGGGATGGGATACACTTAAATAGAAAGGGTGCAAGAATATTTGCTGATGCTATCGAGGCAGTGTTAGGTGGGTCGGAAAACTGTTAGCTTGGGGGGAGGCAAAGACGAATAGATTAACAGTAGCCACTGGCAGAGGTGAAAGAGATTCTTGCACTGCTTCTATTGGAATGAGCAGAAGCCTGAAACACAAGATGCATGATATTTCAGAGACTGCTGGGAGCCATTGCGGTACAAGTAAACACATGGGTTGTGTTAGGGTAGCTAAGAATAGAAATAGGTGCATGTATACTTGCGTGTACACCAATGCTAGGAGTTTAGTAAATAAATTTGATGAATTTGAGATATTGCTCAAAACATCAAAGGCAGATATTGTTGGGATATCAGAGACGTGGTGTCACACAGATATAAGGAATGCAAAACTGGAATTTGGGGAGTACAATGTCTACAGAAAGGATAGACTGGATAGGAAGGGAGGAGGGGTTATGCTATTAGTTAAGAAATACATAAAATCCAAGGAAGTGAAGCCAGTGGACATCGCTGGACAGTGCAGTGTCGAGTCAGTTTGGTGTGACATAAGCATTGGGAGATCAAAATTGAGAGTAGGAGTGTGCTATAGGCCTAATGACTCTGATGAGTATAATAAGAAACTGTACAGGGAAATAGAGTGGGCCAGTAAATCAGAGAGTCTTATAATGGGAGATTTTAATTTCCCAGATATTGACTGGAATTTGGGGGCTGGTAACTCACACACTAGCAAGGCTTTTGTGGATTTATTGGATGATTGTTTTCTACATCAGCATATTCGGGAGGCAACTAGAGGGAGGAATACTCTTGATTTGATTATCAGCAGTGATTCTTCATGCATTAAGAATCTGCAGATAAATGAACCACTAGGTGGCAGTGATCACAGTGTGCTGAAGTGGGATTTACTCAAAGAGGTAACTACCATTAGGGGTAAAGGGAAGGGTTATTGCTTTCGTAAAGGCAACTACGATGAACTGAGACAGTATTTAAAATCTATACAGTGGGACCAACTGATGATGTTACCAACAGCAAATGCAAAATGGGAAGCATTCAAAGAACTTATCTTGGAAGCTACTAGGCTTTACATACCAACCAAGAAATATTGTTCAAGGTTTAGGCCTAAATGGATGTCAGATGAACTGATGAGGCATATGGCAGAGAAGAAACATGCATGGGATACATACAAATTAACACATGACACAGAAGCTTGTTTATTATTTGATTTTTAGGAGCTTTAGCAACTAAGGCCATATTGCTCCGGGAATATGCGGTGGTCATTCCCTGACCTTTCCGCATCCTCCGTATTTGGTGGTGACAGGCTCGAACCCCGGTTTAATCAAGAAGCGTGTGCTACACACTGCTGCTCCTTCCCACCTGGCTACGGAGGCACCCATGACACAGAAGCCTATGATAGATACAAGTTGATCTGTAACCAAGTTACAAAGGAGGTTAGGCAGGCGAAGGCAGATCACGAGAAATCTTTGGCAAGGGATGCAAAGAAAAACAGCAAAGAGTTCTTTACTTATGTAAACTCTAGAAGGAAGGGGATGAATCAGATTGGACCACTTGATATCGATGGGTCAACTGTTGATGATCCTGCTCAGGTAGCTAACAAACTAAATGAATATTTTGCATCGACATTCACACATGAGGAGTTATTTAGCGAGGGGAAAGCCAGAGGTGTATTCAACTCTAGCAGTAAGCTAGAGAATCTTGTAATAACTGAGAGTAAAGTGGAGGAGAAATTGTTGAAGATAAACACAAGAAAGGCACCCGGGGTGGATGGGATCTATCCAGTTATATTAAAGGAGGCAGCAGAGGAAGTAAGCAAACCCTTAGCCATAATTATGAGAGCTTCCTTGGACTCAGGGGAGGTACCCACAGACTGGAGATGTGCAAATGTGACCCCAATTCACAAAGGAGGATCAAAAGCTGACACAAGTAATTATAGACCTATGAGTTTAACTTCTGTTCCAGGAAAATTAATGGAGGCACTAGTTAAAGAAGCACTGCAGGATCATTTAGACAAGACTTCAGTTATAGCTCGGACACAGCATGGTTTTGTTAAGGGGAAGTCTTGCCTGACCAATTTGATTGGATACTATGATGCAGTCACAAAGGAACTGGATGCAGGGAATAACTTTGATATTATATATTTGGATCTTAGAAAGGCTTTTGATACTGTTGCACATGGAAGACTGCTGCACAAATTGGAGCAGTGTGACATTGGAGGCAAATTGCTGCTGTGGATAAAGGGGTGGCTGAGGGGGAGAAGACAGAGAGTGGTAATCAATGGACACTGCTCGTCGTGGACTAATGTTATTAGTGGAGTCCCTCAGGGCTCAGTGTTGGGTCCATTATTGTTTTCTGTATTCATAAATGATACTGATGACGGTATATCAAGCTTAATGTCAAAGTTTGCAGATGATACAAAGGTAGGCAGGGTTGTCAAGGACACTACTGACACTATGCTGCTGCAACAGGATCTGGAAAGGTTGAGCAGATGGGCTGAGAGGTGGCAAATGAAGTTTAACATTGACAAATGTAAATTACTACACATGGGAAACAGCAACCCCAGAGCAACGTATCAACTCTGTGGTACTACACTGACAGTGGTAGAGAATGAAAGGGACCTGCGGGTGGTTGTGCAGGCAGATATGAAGTTCTCTGAGCAGTGCAGACGGGCTGCAAGAGTAGCTCATGGTGTATTGTCAATGATATATAGGAATTTTTCTAGCAGGGATAAGGAGGTGATTATTCCCTTGTATAAGGCAATGGTCAGGCCACACCTAGAGTACTGTATACAGGTCTGGAGGCCTCATTTCAAGAAGGATGTAGAGCTGCTGGAACGAGTACAGAGAAGGGCAACAAGATTAGTGAATGGAACAAAGGGGTGCTCGTACGAAGAAAGGCTTATGTTTTGCAAATTACAGTGTCTGGAGACTAGGCACCGGCGAGGTGATCTGATTGAGGTGTATAAAGCCTTGAATGGTTTGAGCATGCTCAATGCTGATGGGATTCTTCCTCTCGCTCAGAATAATCACCTGAGAGGGCATAAATTCAAATTGAGGAAAGACAGATGTAGGATAGACATGCGGAAATTTGCCTTTAGCCAGCGGGTGGTTGGTTGGTGGAACAGACTTCCATCCCTTGTCGTGGAAGTTGATAGCCTAAATAAGTTTAAGGCTCAGCTGGACAGGTATTTTGAACGAACAGAGGGGTGAAGTGGAAGTGGTTTTTTTTTTGGCTGATGCTGCATAAGCTTGCTTTCTTGCATCAAATGCCTCTACTAATGCTAATACTGTTGTTTTGTATATTTATCAATGATATTGATGAAAGTGTATTAGGGATTGAGATTGTTTTAGAGTTTTATGGCGCATTAGCATCTAAGGCTATAATGCACCAAGTCAAAAGTATATTAGGCTTAGTGTTGAAATTTGCAGATGATACAAAGGTTGGCAGGGTTGTTAATGACAGTAATGGCAGTGTGCTACTGCAACAGGAATCTAGATAAGTTGGGCAAATGGGCTGAGAAGTGGCAACTTAAGTTTAACATTGACAAATGCAAAGTACTGCATATGGTAGAAGTAACTCTAGAGGAACGTACCAACTGTGTGGTACTAGCATTAGCATTAGTAGAGGCATATGATGCATGAAAGCAAGCTTATTCAGCATCAGCCAAAAAAAAAAAAAAAAAAAAACAACCACTACTCCCATTTCACCCCTCAATTCGTTCGAAATACCTGTCCAGCTGAGCCTTAAATTTGTTTAGGCTATCAACTTCAACAACAAGCGATGGAAGTCTATTCCACAAACCAACTGCCCGCTGGCTAAAGGCGAATTTCCGCACATCTATCCGACATCAGTCCTTCCTCAATTTGAATTTATGCCCTCTCAGGTGATTATTCTGAGCAAGAGGAAGAATCCCATCGGCATTGAGCATGCTCAAGCCATTCAAAGCCTTGTACACTTCTATCAGATCACCTCGGCGATGCCTAGTCTCCAGGCTCTGTAATTTGCAAAACTTAAGCCTTTCTTCGTAAGAGCAACCCTTTGTTCCATTCACTAATCTTGTTGCCCTACATTTAGGGTGGTAAAAAATGAAAAAGACCTGGGAGTAATGTGCAGTCAGATATGAAATTTTCTGAGCAATGCAGACAGGCTGCAAGAGCAGGTCATGGGGTTTTGTCAATGATATACAGTAATTTTGCTAGCAGGGAAAAGGAGGTGATTATCCCTTTGTATAAGACAATGGTCAGGTCACGCCTTGAGTACTGCGTACAGGTCTGCAGGCCTCATTTTAGGAAGGATGTAGATTTGCTTGAGTGTGTACAGAGAAGGGCAACAAGATTGGTGAGAGGAATGAAGGGATCCTCTTACCAAGAGAGGCTTAAGTTCTGCAAATTGCAGCAGCTGGAGACTAGGCACCTGAGAGGTGATCTGATTGAGGTGTAGAAGGCCTTGAATGCGTTGAGCATACTGAATTCTGATGGGATTCTTGCACTTGCTCAGATTATGAACCTAAGGGGGCATAAATTCAAATTGAGGAAAGACAATTGTAGAATAGATGTGCGGAAATTTGCCTTTAGCCAGCGGGTGGTTAATTGCTTGAACAAACTTCCATCTGTTGTTGTGGAAGTTGATAGCTTAAATAAATTCAAGGAGAAACTGGACAAACGTTTGGAGGGAATGGTTGTGTGAATATTTTTTTTTTTGGCTGATGCTACATACGCTTGCTTTCTTGCATCACATGCCTCTATTACTATTACTATATCAAATATAACTAATTCTAATAAAAGATTAAACAATGTTGTAGTCCATATAAATGTCTTTCTTCCAAAAAATTAGGTGAAATATAACTTTATGATCAAATGATGTTCAACAATGCATGTAATTAATTAAATTAATACTATTAGTAAATTAATAAGAGAAGTTTACCTCAATATAGTACGTGGAACACTTCCGTATGATACCCTCCAGAAATTAAAACGGAAAAAACGAAAAAAATCGACAACTTACCGGTACATTAAAGTAAAATATAAATAATTAAATAATCAATTTAACACAATTCAAAATCAATTCAAAACAATTAAAATTCAAATTAACGCAATTAAAAGAATCCAACGAAAATATTCAAAACGATTTTCCTTCCTGAAGCTGACAATGCTTTTCGACCGACTGTCGTGATCACAGGAATGAAAATTACCGAATCATGCTAAACCTGCAACTTAAATAGTGATTGTGTCTTCGCACATGCGCGTAAAGGTCCACGCATCGGAGATCAAATATGGCCGCCGAACATTAACAGAATTCACGTGTAATTTAATTTCAACGGTTTCTGCAATTAATAGTCGCGTATAATTACGTTGAACGTTAAGTATTTTGGCCTCGTTAAATAAAAAAGTATGTTTTTCGTTAATGGCATGAAAGGCTAATTCTGACGCTGCTGAACGAGAAGCACGAACTGAGGCTTCGTGTTGATTTACACGGATATTAAGAGAAAACCGCGTCGAACCCTGATAAGACGAGTCGCAATCACCGCAAGAAATGTTGTATACTAGATCATTAATTTGTGTTGCGAACGCCGAAAGAACCGAGCGATTGTTCAGTATAGTGTGTAACTTCCGTATAGGCCTAGCTATAATTTTAAATTCGGTATCTTTAAAGAATCTGTTAAGCTGTTTGTGCCACTGTTCAACATATGGGACATATTCTTTCGGCGTTCGCAACACAAATTAATGATCTAGTATACAACATTTCTTGCGGTGATTGCGACTCGTCTTATCAGGGTTCGACGCGGTTTTCTCTTAATATCCGTGTAAATCAACACGAAGCCTCAGTTCGTGCTTCTCGTTCAGCAGCGTCAGAATTAGCCTTTCATGCCATTAACGAAAAACATACTTTTTTATTTAACGAGGCCAAAATACTTAACGTTCAACGTAATTATACGCGACTATTAATTGCAGAAACCGTTGAAATTAAATTACACGAGAATTCTGTTAATGTTCGGCGGCCATATTTGATCTCCGATGCGTGGACCTTTACGCGCATGCACGAAGACACAATCACTATTTAAGTTGCAGGTTTAGCATGATTCGGTAATTTTCATTCCTGTGATCACGACAGTCGGTCGAAAAGCATTGTCAGCTTCAGGAAGGAAAATCGTTTTGAATATTTTCGTTGGATTCTTTTAATTGCATTAATTTGAATTTTAATTGTTTTGAATTGATTTTGAATTGTGTTAAATTGATTATTTAATTATTTATATTTTACTTTAATGTACCGGTAAGTTGTCGATTTTTTTCGTTTTTTCCGTTTTAATTTCTGGAGGGTATCATACGGAAGTGTTCCACGTACTATATTGAGGTAAACGCCTCTTATTAATTTACTAATATTATTATCAACGTAGAACATATTGAGTATTACAGCTCTGATTCATACTATTTAAATTAATACTATAAAACTAAACCAAGAGACTTTATTTAACAGATTTAAATAAAAGAATCTGTATGTGTTTGTGTGCTTGTACACGTAATTGCCAGATAACATTTATAACATCTCCATAAAATGTCACTCTTGCTCAATTTATCCAAACTTTACATATATATATAAAGCTAAAGTGTAGCTCAAGATATGCTATTTCTGATTAAATAAATTATATGTAATTATACCAGTCAAGTATCAAAGTTTAACGATAATTTTAAGTTATATATATATATATTGATATATTTTGACTTACTAGGTCTCTGACATTTATGAACAAAGCTTTGAAACACAGGACCACAAGATTCTCCTGTTAAAGTCATTCCTTTAAAAAAACAAAAAAAAGATGAAAGGAAAGACAATAAGATATATTAGATTACACAAAAACAGTAAATATATCGTTTTTTTGTTATCTAATTAATGAAAATAATGAAATCAATGAAATTATTATTATGAGTATTGTTGGCAAATGATGTAAGGAAGCAAGCTTAAAAAAATACCTCTAAACATCATTATTTGTCCATTAACTTTAATAATTTGTCTAATCTTTTCCTTAAATTTACTCAAGAAATTTACTCACCTACACAACAACAGGAGCGAGTGGATGGGTGAAATGAGAAGGGTATGTGTATGTGTGTGTGTGTGTGTGTGTGTGTGTGTGTGTGTGTTTTGGCTGATGCTATATAAGCCTGCTTTCTTGCATAATGTGCCCTTGCTAATGCTAACAGATAGTAGTTTGTTCCAGCAATTAATTACTCGATCAAAAAGGCATAGTCATAGTGTCATACATTGAGCTTCTTGAAATGGTCCAAAGACGGACAATGTGTATGATGGAAATTGACAAAAGGATGTCCGTATGTGAAAAGACTTTTTGGCAGGAGAAAGTAAAATAAATGATGGTGATTTTGCTGTTATAAATGATTTCAGAACTAGGGCCATAAATTCAAATTACAGGGGAAGAGGTTTAGACAGAATTGCAGGAGGTTTTCTTTTAGCCAGAAAGTTAACCTCAACTACCATAAAGGCAACTTATTACTGGAATAAGTTGCCTCCATGGGTGGTTTGAGGCTGACAGCTTGGAGAGATTCAGAGGGCAGCTGGATAGGTACCTACATGATGAGGGAGTCAAACAGGTGGCAGTTCATTTTATTTTATTATTTATTTTTTAGCTGGTGCAGCAAAAGTTGGTGCAAGTAAACCTTCTGCAACTTCTTTTTGCCTTCTGGCTGAAAGCTAATTTTTGCACATCCATTCTTTTTCAGTTTAAATTATGTCCCCTTATGTGTGATATCTGAGAATAGCATTTAGTGTACTCAATCCATTCAAAGCCTTAAACTTCAATGAGGTCTCCTCATAGGTGCATAGATTCCACATGTAGAATTTACAGAGCTGAAGGCTTTCTTTGTAAGAGTACCCTTTTGTGTCCCTGACTAATCTTGTTGATCATCTCTGTATATGTTCCAACAGATCATATCCCCCTTAAAATTAGGCTTCTAGACCTGTATGCAATACTCAAGATGTGGTCTAACCACTGCCTTGTACACCAGAATAATTACCTCTTTATCCCTCCTGACAAAATTCCTGTATACACTGACAAAATCCTATGAGTTGTCATAGTACCCTGTTTTCACTGCTCGGAGAACTTCGTGCCGAACTGCACAGTTACCCCTAGGTCTTTTTCATAGTCCTCCACCTTGAATGTGGTACCACCCAATTGGTAAGTTATTCTATGATTACTGTTACCAATGTACAGTACCTTGCATTTATTAGTGTTAAACCTCAACTGCCACTTCTCAGTCTACCTGCTTAATTTCTCTAGGATTTGTTGGAGTAGCATACCCTAATTCCTGTTATTAACCATCATGTCAACCTATGTATCATCAACAAATGTAACATTAACATAAACGTCATTAATAAATACTGAACAATAAGAGGCCCAGAACTAAACCCAGAGGGAGGTGAAATCAAGTTAATTAGATAACATAAAAATCAATTAAGAAAAAAAGTAAAGAACTACTTGAATTAATCTTATTAACTTTTGCTACAAATGACACCATTCATTTGTTCCATTTGTTAAAAAAACTCATTTGCTATGCGTGGATTTTAGGAACAATACAATGACTTTCTTAATGTAACCTAGTAATTTCTTGAAATTGTCACAGAGTTCAAAGATTCAGAGATAAACATAGAAATATTCTATATTTAATATTGATAAATGCAGAAAAGTTCTATATTTCAAGTCTGTCTGTCTGTCTGTCTAAGATGTCCATGATGATGTATGAGACTTTCAATCATTGGTGAAAATGTTCAAAAATCAATATATATTTGGTTCATTTTCAGATACACTAACTACGAGAAAATGATGGCTGAAAAAAGATTTAAATTTGGATAAAGAAACAGATTCACTTTGAAAGAAAACTTGAACAATAAGAAAGTTTCTATAAAAATTAAAATTTTGCTATGCATTTTGAGTGAAAGTTAGAGGATACCAGAAAAGATGTCAAATATTTTCAGATTTTGAAAGACTAAAAAATATTTCACATAATTTCTAGGTGCTGTCCCTTTTCAAGGTAGTCTCCTTTCATTCTTATTACTTTATAGTGATATCTATTATGTATATTGTATTCATAAATTGTTTACATCTTAAGCCAGTATGCTTATGCACAGAAAGTAAACCCAAGGAGAGAGACCACACACCTGCTAAAAGCAGAGAAAGAGAGAGACCCTACCTGCTAAAAGCAGTGCCAAAGTGGGAAAAAAAGGGGCCAAAAAAAAAAAAAAAAAAAGCAGCCTTTATATAGGATTCCTCCCATCTGCAATGTGAATGAAACCTTTTCCAAATCAGTGAGAGCATTTTGTATCCACTGCACTGCCATGGAAATCTCCCCAACATTGGACAACATACCATGATATTTATTTAACCTTGATATTTCTATTAACATAGATATAAATTCCAGTAAAACTAAGATAAGAAACATTACCTAAATTAAGTTCTTCTGATGACTTATGCATATCATGAATCCTATATTCTTGGTTATCAACAAATTTTGTAGGTGAAAATGCTGTTGCATAATTCCACACCTGTTTCTTCAAACTGAAAAAACAAAATTAAAGAAATTATAGCTAATTTATTATAGCAGAGCCTCCAGTTATAGAGTGAAAATAATCAAATTTTAATGGAAACCTTTCTTGTTACAACTTGCCTCTGCTTTCTATTGTAGTTTATATGAATTAATTTATATTGTGAAAAGTACAACATTAAAATTTTAAAATTATAAATTCTCCAAGAAAACATTTTTTTTGAGGTTGGTTATTACTATGTTGCAATTAAAACTAAACAGATATGTTATGGAATTAAACAGGAATTTAGGAGCTTGAATTCCTTTTGAGTGAGCAATTATCACAAGTCATGCGTTGAAAAAATGTGTGCAAGGAAGAGGTTTAATAAACACAGAAACTTAATCCTTTCATCACGTAGGTTTCATTTTTCATAGTAATAGGGTTCTGTGGAGTGATTTTTTTTTTTTTTTTTTTGTGGAATTTTGTATAAATGAGAACTTTATACATAAGTGCTTTACAATATTAATGTGTCTTATTTTGACTTTACTGCTGAAAATTAAAGTAAAATTCTTGTCAAAAATTAAATAAGAATTGAAACAAAAAATCTGTAAAAAAATAATCTAATGGGTTGTATGAAAGGCATAACATGGGCTGTCAACCCTAATACTAAAGTAAATTAAATAAAATTAAGGAAACACTTATACACCATGATTATATAATTAGTTTATTATGAAATAAATAGTACTCAAAAATATTTACATATTCAAACAGCTAGTACAATTCAGTAAACTAATTGACACTCTCACTATGTTTCAGAAACCCACTTTAGGTGTCTGTCATGAGGACAGAATAAAACTAAATTGGCTTCTCAATGTTGACCTCTCCTGCCAACATCTAGAGCAAGATGCTCTAGATGTGAGACAGATGCCATCTTTTTTACTATTTTCAAAGCTGTTTTTGTGCAGATATTATATACAATAATTAGCTAGAAACACAGATGAGAGATGGCAGTACACATTAGAAAAATTTCAAGACAATCAATACATTAACAGACATTGTTTGGAGCAACCTTCATAAGTAGCTCTACATGCATACTCCCTAGGCCCATAGATGAAAAACATAGATCTACATATATATAATGCTGAAAAAGTTCTGGCAGGTATCAGAAAACTCAATAATTATTTGTGTTTTAAATTTGGGAATCTTGAGATTTAAAATATTTTATAGCCAGTGATTCCATGGTACAAGGTTTATAATCATTACATAGTTTCACCAGCCGACCTGGCTAGCCAGGTGGGTAAAGTGCCTGCCTGGCAACCCAAAGGTCGCGGGTTCGAATCCCGCCTCGGGCTTGGATCAAAGTACTGCAAAAACCTTGGGAGGTGTATTATGGCCACAGAAGCCGATGCGCCAACAACTACCAAAAAAAAAAAAAAAAAAAAAATAGTTTCACCAGATTTTGTCCGTTATTAAAACAATTAGAATTATGATAATTCTGGTTTAAGTGTGATGCCATTTCAAAATTAGGTAAATATTTAGAAAAAAGCTACTACAGCTATATAGGATTATTATTACTCATATAATGCAAGGAAGCCACAGGCTTTTGCTGCACTGAACAAAAAGAAAATCTTGTGTGTACCCTGTACGCAAGAAAGATGTTTTATGTGTAAACATCTATGAAGACACCTACTAAATTTGGAACAGCTAGAACTGAAATCATGAACAATGTAATTTATGCTCACGCCCGCTACTTACCCTACCGAATCAATGTTAGTGATAAATAGGATACACATGCCCGCTGCTTACTCTACCAAATCAATGTTTGGAAGAGGCTAGGCCAATAGCCTAATTACCCATTTGATTGTAGCCGTTAATTGAACAGCATGATTGCAACAATACAAGTATTTGTATTGTTACAACCATACTATCATGTTGGATCATGTTACTCTGTCATGCTTTGTCGCAAATTACACATGCAACGCAAACAAGATCTGCAAGAAACAACAGTATCCATGCATAATACGCTATCAAAACTATGACTTGGCTCAGGATCTCAAACAGTGCAAGCACGAGATGGTAACACTGCAACATTCTATTTCACAATGAGGAAACAGATACTGTCAGAGATGAAATATGTCAAGATTATGACGACAATGAAGAGCTCATACTAGATCGTAAATTGTATGAATCGGACTTGGACATTTGCAAAACGATTGAAACAGGTAAGACAATGTGTCAAGACAACGATGACGGTGATCCTGACAAAGCATTCAGTAATGACCTGCATAGCCTTGGAATGCAACTGCGAGAAGACCCCTTTCAAAACTTTTACAATCATCCAAACAGCAAGATGAATGAGGATCTAAGCTTGCCACACTCAACTGACTCAGTGCAACTGCAAAGAAACGTGAAAACTTGATGACCAACGAGGACTTAATGAGACCAACTTAATGAGAATGGCCAATGACAAGCAAAAGATTCTACTCATACATGTAATTTGGAGTCTGTTATCTCCCAATCACAAACCGATTCAAATATTCTTGACCGGTCCAGCTATTTGTGGGAAAAACCTTTATGATTTGCCTCTTGATGGAAATATACAACCGCTTCAGTAATACAAACGGGTATACTGTAATGCAGTGTTTCTCAATCTTTTTACTCTCGTGGCACATTTTCCAAAGAAGAAAAATTTCGCGGCACACCTACGTAGTCATAGAAGAAGAAATTTCTAAATTAAATATATAGAACGAAAAATAATATTAACAATTTTTTTTATTTATACTTATATTATATCTGTGTTATGCAAACAATTCTTACAACCAAAATAAAATATAAAAATTATTAAATAAATAATTACAAAAAGAAAATATGTATGCCTTCAGCAAAGCTTTAAATTATTCAAATATTTGATAGAGATCAAATGAATTTTTATTTAAAAAATTATAGTCAATGTGAAATATGTGATTGACGATGTTTTGTTATTTCTGCTATATCAGGTCTTATTTCAGACATAGCAACTCGCAGGTCATCTTCGACATTTTCCAATCTTGATCATTTTTTATTTTTCATGTCAGTGAGAGTTGAAAATTCTAACTCACATAAATACGACGTAGAAAATTTGGAGTAAAATATTTATTGCTCTTTTAGATAACTTTGGATATTCATCTCTGACTGAAATCCAAAAGTATCCAAATGAAATTCCGAATGTTTGATTTTTAATGTTTGATCGGTTGAAAGGGAAATCAGTTCTTCCTCTTCTTCAAGACAAAGATTCCAGTTTGATGTATCATTAATAAAAGGATTTCGAATCCAGTCATATTTTTCTGATTAAATAGATGGAAAATATGTTTTTGTTGCCTTTTGAAGCAAATCCAAATGGTTTTCACCATTGGTGCAAGAAAATTTCTCATCTGTTCAGGAATCTTAGGAAACATAGCTAAATTATTTTCATCAAGTTTATTCATCCACAAGCATAATTTTTTTTATCAAAAGCAATTAACTTATCTGTTGATGTTAAGATATTTTCGTTTCGCCCTTATAAACTAGTATTTAAAATATTAAGTTGTGCAAATATATGTTCTGTGTAAGCCAGTTTTGCACACCACAATACATTGTTAAAACAATCATAAAATTTTTGTATTTTCATACGATTCTTTTGTTTTCCTGCGGTACTTATTTCATTTTTAAAAAATGCACAAAGTTCGCAATTCAAATACACGGGCTAAAACTTTTCCTCTAGAAAGCCAACGAATATCATTATGTAGTAATAAACAATTGTAGTTAGATTCCATGCTGTCGCATAATTCTTTGAAAATTCATGATTTTAAAGGTCTGCTTTTAATATAGTTAACAATTTTTATTACGTCATCTAGTACAATGCTTAATTCTGTCGGGAGAGTTTTGCCTACTAAAGCTTCTCGATGAATAATGCAATGTGTAGAAATAAGATTTTAATTTTTTTGTTTTGCAAACGCCAAAAAACCTTTTTCAGGTCCGATCATTGATGCAACACCATCTGTACAAATAAATGCCTGTACAAAAATTCCATGATAACTTTGTCTTTTCGAAAAAGTTATCTACACAATTAAATATTTCCCTTCCTGTCGTTCTTCCTGGCAATTCTTGACAAAATAAAAATTGGTTCATAATTAAATCTCCGTTAATGAATCGAACAAATCCCATTAATTGTGCTTTCCCGCTGATATCTGTTGACTCATCTATTTGCAGAGCAAAACTTTGACCATCAAGTTTTTGTTGAACATTTTCTACTATATTTTCCGACATATCGATTATTCTTCGACTTATAGTATCGCTGGAAAGAGGAATTTTATTTATTTCAGTTCTGCATCTTTGCCGAACATACATTTCACAATTATACGACAAGCAGGACCGGTCAACATTTCTCCAATCGAATGAGGTTTCCCTTTTTGTGCAATAAGTTGCGCTACTTCATAGGAGGCAATTTGTGCTTTGTTGTGTTTTCCAATTTTTGTATTTGTTTGGCACTATTTGTCACTAATCGTTCAAAATACCTTTTGTCTTTAGACATCAAATTTTGATGAACTTTTTCCATATGGTGTTTTAGCTTTCTAGGAACCATTGCACTGTTTGCTTTTTTATGTCCACATACAACACATAAAGGTAAAGGGAAATTTATGTCCCCTTTCCACGTAAAACCAAAATTTAAGTAATCTTCATTATATTTTCTTGTACTAATTTTTGATCTTTTTGGCTGAGATTCATCGGCACTGGTATTGTTCATATTTTCACTATTTTCAATGGATATATTTGTATCTGCTGCAGAACTACTGTAGCCGATATCAATAGTTTTGTTTTTATTTAAAAATTTTCGTATATCCATTTTCAGTTTTTTCTAATAAACAAAAAACGGTTTTGTAGAATTTTTAATTTTTATATACATTTAAATTACCTTAAGAAATCGCCTAACCCTAAATTATTTACTTTACAACACAAATACAGTTTAATATGACAATAATAAAAACACGATATATATAAACACGTAATACGCCGCATGCCTACGTGTACAACTCCCAGAGAACTAGAGAGGCTAGAGACGGGATCGCATATTTTGACTTTCTTAGGGAATTCAGGGGCACTGTGCACTTATACAGTATCGCGTCGGTCAGATTCACGTGGTCTGCGGGTGACAGATAATTGGTCTTTATTCAAATAGTGTTGGCGCCTGAACGCAATTTAAATTCGTCATAAAAAGATCCTTCGTGTACTTTATGCTTAATAATGGTATTGTACGTATATTCGGACAATGATGTTAAAATAAAAACGACGCTAGTTTTTTTTTAAGATTTCGCAGCACACTTGGAAAATTTTGCGGCACACCCTTTGAGAAACACTGCTGTAATGTATACATTACATGTGCTTCAACTGGTAAGGCTGAAATGCAAGTAATGTAATGATCTTGGATGTGCTCAGAGCTGGCATAAATAAGCTCTGAGCACATGCAAGATCACTGCCCTCAAGATATCCATTTCTCTGGTTATTAAAAGGTTTCTGCCATGGGTGGCAATTGTTAGCCCAAAGCCACCTAAGTGGTATGCCCCAAATCATAAAGGTTTTTCCGTAAACAGCTGGTTTATGCCAGCTCTGAGCACATCCAAGATCACCCCCAGTGATCCTTTGCGCGATCTCCTCTCCCGACTCCATTTCTTTGTTATGAAACAGAAATTACGTCAAATGACATCATTTCTGCATCACAAAATCGTGAAAAATTGATTTTACTACCATCCGAAATTTAGTAGGTGCTGCCAAAGATGTTGTTTACACATCAAAAATAAATAATAATAATAATAATGTGATAATGGATTACATCAAGGACATCTAGTCTGGCAAAACTATCAGCTGAAGAGATTGAAGCCATGACAGAGGGAGAGACATACAAATATCAGGGGATGATGCCGACTCACCAGTCAGAACACAAGGAGATCAAGGCTTGCCTGACTGAAATATACCATCAGAGACTGAGAAGCCTGCTAAAAGCAAAGCTGAATGGTGGGAACATTTCACAGCCATAAACACTTACACAGTCTCAGTACTAAGGTACTCCTTTGGGATCGTAGATTGGACCAACACCGAGCTGGAGGAGATTATGAGATCGACCAGGATAATGATGACCAAGAACTGCCATCACCACCCAAAGTCAGCCATTGAGAGATTGGCCATAGCTCGTAAAGAAGGAGGGAGGAGGAGGATTGACTGACTTCTTTGAACAAGAGAGGGTGATTAAGAACCTGCAGGATTACTTCCAGGAAAACACAGCACCAATCTATCAAGCCATAAGAAAGATAGATAAAGGACACACATCACTCAACTTCAACAAGGAGACCACACACACAGACAGAAGAAAAAAAAGACAGAAAGCTGGATGAAGAAGACACTCCATAGCAGACACTACAATGACCTCCATCAAGGCTACATAGATAAAGCTCTTCCCCGAGACCAAAGGTTTCATGCTCGCCATCCAAGATCAAGTAGTCAACACCAGGAACTACATCACCAAGGAACCCATAGTAATAGATGACCTATGTTGTTGATGCCACCTTACCCAGAAACAATCCAGCACATCACTTCAGGGTGCAGGGTTATCACCCAGATGTAGTACACTCATAGACACAACCAGGTAGCCAGAATAATCATCAGAAGCTAGCACAAAACTACCAGCCAATCGAAGAAAATTTACCGTATAACAAGTACAAGCCTCAGCTCATACTAGAAACCTCTATTCACAAACTATGCTGGGACCATACCACAATAACAGACAACACAATCCCACCCAACAGACCAGACATAACTCTCATCAACAAGAAAGAAAGGGCTACCTACCTGATAATATAGCAGTGCCCAATGATCTCCAATGATTTCTGGAGACCACCAGTGATCTCCAGAAAACATGCAAAGAAAAGATCAGGAAGTACTCAGACTTATGACAGAAAGTCAAAGATATGTGGCATATGGAACAAGTAATGACCATCCTGATCACTATGTCAACCACCAGCATAGTGCCAAAGAGCCTCCATAAGAACCTAGCAGCAATAGACCTCCCAGAGAACACTTAAAAAAGAACTCCAGAAAGCTGCAATTCTGGACATAAGAGAAATATTATTATTATTATTATTATTATCATCCTCTTATATTATTTCTCCCTGATTCGGGCTTCCACCTTGTGACAGGTATTGCTACCAAGTACACAGGGTGGTTGTTGTTATGTCTGATGTTACTGTTGATCGAGGAACTCTTTGGCAATCCTACAGGTGTTCAGGATTGCGACTTTCTGGAGTTCCTTGTAGATGTTTGCTGGGAGACCTATTGCTGCTAGGCTGTTATGTAGGGTCTTTGGCACCATACCTGTGGTTGACACGATGATCGGGATGGTCGTTACTTGTTGCATATGCCACATCTCTTTGATCTCCTGTCTTAGTTTCATGTACTTCCTGATTTTTTCCCCATGGGTTTTCTGCAGGTTGCCAGTGTTGGGTACCACTCTGTCAATCAGATAAGTAGCCTTTTCCTTCTTGTCCACAAGGGTTATGTCGGTCTGTTGTGCGGGATTGTCCTATCCGTTATTATGGTGCGGTCCCATTACAGCTTGTGGGTTGGGGTCTCTAGTACTGCCTGGGGTTCGTACTTGTAGTACGGTACACTTTCTTCGATCAACTGGTGTTTCCTTGATAGCTTCTGATGTATTATCCTGGCTACCTGGTCGTGTCTATGAGTGTATTCAGTCTGGGTGATCACCTTGCATCCCGCGGTGATGTGTTGGATTGTTTCTGAGGCCAGGTGGCATCGTCGACATGTGTCATCTAACACTCCAGGCTCCTTGGCGATGTATTTTCTATAATTCCTGGTGTTGATTACCTAGTCTTGGATGGTAAGAATGAATCATTCAGTCTCGGGGAAGAGCGTCCCATTCGTGAACCATGCATTGGAAGCAATTTTATCTATGTGACCCTGATGGAGATCATTGTAGTGTCTGCCATGGAGTGTCTTCTCTGCCCATCTTTCTAGCCTCGTTTGTACCTCCTGTTTGGGGGGGGAACTCCTCGCTTAGGCTGAGTGGGGTATACTGCTTGTCTATCTTCCTTATGGCCTGGTAGAGTGCTGCTGTGTGTTTCTGGAAGTAATCCTTTACTATCGTTCACTATCGCTGTCTTCTGTTGCTCAATGAGGTCTATCAGGTCCCTTCCTCCCGGGCTATTGTCAGTCTCTCCAAGGCAGCTCTCGTGTGTTGTTAGCATTAGCATTAGCATTAGTAGAGGCATATGATGCAAGAAAGCAAGCTTATTCAGCATCAGCCAAAAAAAAAAAAAAAAACCCCTCTCCCATTTCACCCCTCCGTTTGTTCGAAATACCTGTCCAGTTGAGCTTTAAATTTGTTTAGGCTATCAACTTCAACAACAAGTGATGGAAGTCGGTTCCACCAACCAACCACCCGCTGGCCAAAGGCAAATTTACGCACATCTATCCGACATCCGTCCTTCCTCAATTTGAATTTATGCCCTCTCAGGTGATTATTCTGAGAAAGATGAAGAATCCCATTGGCATTGAGCATGCTCAAACCATTCAAAGCCTTATACACCTCTATCAGATCACCTCGCCGGTGCCTAGTCTCCAGACTCTGTAATTTGCAAAACTTAAGCCTTTCTTCATAAGAGCAACCCTTTGTTCCATTTACTAATCTTGTTGCCCTTCTCTGTACCCGTTCCAGCAGCTCTACATCCTTCTTGAAATGAGGCCTCCAGACCTGTATACAGTACTCAAGATGTGACCTAACCATTGCCTTATACAAGGGAATAATCACCTCCTTATCCCTGCTAGAAAAATTCCTGTATATCATTGACAAGACACCATGAGCTACTCTTGCAGCTCGTCTGCACTGCTCAGAGAACTTCATATCTGCCTGCACAATTACCCCCAGGTCCTTTTCATTCTCTACCACTGTCAGCGTAGTACCACAGAGTTGATACGTTGATCTGGGGTTACTGTTTCCCATATGTAGTACTTTACATTTGTCAATGTTAAACTTCATTTGCCACCTCTCAGCCCATCTGTTCAACCTTTCCAGATCCTGTTGCAGCAGCATAGCGTCAGTAGTGTCCTTAACGACCCTGCCAACCTTTGTATCATCTGCAAACTTAGACATTAAACTTGATATCCCATCATCAATATCATTCATAAACACCGAAAACAACAATGGACCCAACACTGAACCTTGAGGAACTCCACTAATAACATTAGTCCACGTTGAGCAGTGTCCATTGATTACCTCTCTCTGTCTTCTGCCACTCAACCATCCCCTTATCCATAGCAGCAATTTGCCTCCAATGCCACACTGCTCCAATTTGTGCAGCAGTCTTCCATGTGCAACAGTATCAAAAGCCTTTCTAAGATCCAAATATATAATATCAAAGTTATTCCCTGCATCCAGTTCTTTTGTGACTACATCATAGTATCCAATCAAATTGGTCAGGCAAGACCTGCCCTTAACAAAACCATGCTGCGTCTGAGCTATAACTGAATTCTTGTCTAGATGATCCTGCACTGCTTCTTTAACCAGTGCCTCCATTAATTTACCTGGAACAGAAGTTAAACTAACAGGTCTATAATTACTTGTGTCAGCCTTTGATCCTCCTTTGTGAATTGGGGTTACATTTGCACATCTCCAGTCTATGGGTACCTCCCCTGAGTCCAAAGAAGCTCTCATAATTATGGCTAGGGGTTTGCATACTTCCTTTGCTGCCTCCTTTAATATAACTGGATAGATCCCATCCACCCCAGGTGCCTTTTTTATGTTTATCCTCAACAATCTCTCCTCCACTTTCCTCTCAGTTATTACAAAATCATCCAGCTCACTGCCAATGTTTACTTTACCTACATCATTCTCCTTCCTGAATAACTCCTCATGCGTGAATGTAGATGCAAAATACTCGTTTAGATTGTTAGCCACCTGAGCAGGATCCTCAACTGTTGAACCATCAATATCCAGTGGACCAATCTGATTCATCCCTTTTCTTCTCGAATTCAAGTATGTAAAGAACTCCTTTCTGTTTTTCTTTGCATCCTTTGCCAAGGATTTTTCGTAGTCTGCCTTTGCCTGCCTAATCTCCTTTGTGACTTGGTTACAGACCAACTTATATCTATCATAGGCTTCCATGTCACCCATTAATTTGTATGTATCCCATGCATTTTTCTTCTCTGCCACATGTCTCATTAGTCCATCTGACAACCATTTAGGCCTAAACCTTGAACAATATTTCTTAGTTGGTATGTAAAGCCTGGTAGCCACCAAGATTAGTTCCTTGAATGCTTCCCATTTTGAGTTTGCTGTTGGTAACATCATCAGTTGGTCCCACTGTATAGAATTTAAATACTGTTTCAGACCATCATAGTCACCTTTACGAAAACAAAAACCCTTCCCTTTACCTCTGATGGTAGTTACCTCCTTGAGTAAATCCCACTTCAACACACTGTGATCACTGCCACCTAGTGGTTCATTTATCTGCAGGTTCTTAATGCATGAAGAATCACTACTGATAATCAGATCAAGAGTATTGCTCCCTCTTGTTGGCAGCTCTTGGTCATCATTGTCCTTGTCTTTCTCGTGATATCCTCCAGTTCGGTATTAGTCCAATCTATGACCCCGAAGGAGTATGTTAGCACTGGGACTACATAGGTGTTTATGGCTTTAACTGTGTTCCCTCCATTCAGCTTTGCTTTCAGTAGGCTTCTGAGTCTCTGATGGTATTTTTTGGTCAGGCAGGCCTTAATTTCCTTGTGCTGTAACTGCTGAGCCTATATCATCCCCAAGTATTTGTAGGCCTCTACCTCTGCCATGGCTTCGATCTCTTTACCACTCTGCAGCTGGTAATTTCGGTTGACTAATTTTCCCTGACGCAATCCGTGGGTCTTGCATTTGTCTAGACCAAATTCCATCCTAATATCCTTGCTGAATTCTTCGGTGATCTTGAGTAGTTGCTGAAGGTGCTTCTTGGTTCCCGTGTAGAGCTTGATGTCATCCATATACATCAGGTGGATGAGGGTGTACAGGTTCTTTCTTCCTTCTTTCAGGTTATATCCATATTTGCTACTGTTGAGCATGGTAGATAGTGGGTTAAGTGCTAGACAGAACCACAATGGGCTCAGGGCATCTCCCTGAAAGATTCCTCTCTTGATGGGGATTGGCCTGGTTGTGATGTTTTTGACCTTAATGGTGGTTCTCCATTTCGCCATCATTTCTCCTAGGAAGTTTGTCACTATTGGATTGACTTTGTAGATTTTCAGTGCCTCTATTAGCCAGCTATGAGGCATGGAGTTGAAGGCCTTGCGGTAATCAATGTAGGCTGTGTACATGTTGCAGTGCTTCTTGTACGCTTGCTCCATAACCGCAGCATCTATGGTTAATTGCTCCTTACATCCTTTGCCCAGCCGTTTGCATCCTTTCTGCTGTTCGGCCATTGTGTTCTGCCTTTCCAAGTGGTCTGTTATCTTCCTGGTTATACAGCTGGTCAGGATCTTGTACATTGTTGGGAGGCGGGTGATTGGTCTATATTTTCGCCGGGTTTCTTGTATCTTCGTCTTTAGGCTTCAGGTATGTGATTCTTTGAGTGAGAAACTTCGGGATTGTCTCTGGGTGCCTTATCATTTGGGTGAACTGCTCTGCCAGGTACTTGTGTGTGCAAGTGAGCTTCTTGTACCAGTAGTTGTAGATGTTATCTATTCCTGGAGTTTGCCAGTTGTGACAGTTCTTGATTGTCTGTTTTACTACTTCTTCCCGAATGTCCCATCCTCTCATTTCTTGTATGTCCTTGGTTTTCTTGCGTTCTAGTTCTATCCAGGGGGCTCTGCTGTTATGTCTTACTTCCCTGCTTTACATGTTTCCCCAGAAATCCTCAATCGTCTTCTTCTCGGGTGGTCCATTACCTTGTTTCCCGTCTTCTCTGAGATTCCTGTAGAAACCTCTTTGGTCCTTATCGAAGATTCGGTTGTTTATTTTCCTCTTGGAGCTCTCTTTGTATCGCTGTAGTCTCTTGCTGAGTGCAAGGAGGTTCTGCTTCAATGTGTCCAAGTACTCTCCTATTCTCTGATTTTTTGTCTCATGTTTGCTGTGGATGCTGTCTCTCTTGAGGATGCTCTTCACTTTTCCAATTAATTTCTTACTCCTATTGCCCCATTGGTACTGGGTCAATTGGCCTATATTGACTCTTATTCTTCTATCTTCTGCTGAAGTCTTCTTTCCCAAGCTGGTGGTTCCTTCTGTTTTCGGTTCTTCTGCTGCTGGTCTCTCACTTCTCTTCCATTAATCCTCATGGCTGCTACTGCAGCACAATACACGGCTGTGTGGATGGCCTCCAGTGTTGCACCATTTCTGTCGAGGTAATGCGGTATTACGTGCCGATTCAGGTGGTCTGTAACTCTCCACAAGGTTCTATTCGGTCTCTGCTTCGGTATCACGTGAGTCTTTGTGGGGTCCATTCCTTCAAATTCTGTTAGGGCCTTCTTCCATTCATCCTCTATTCTGGATATCATGACCTCGTCTGTTTCCACTTCAGCTGCTGCGGGTTGTATTTCCTCTTTCTCTTCTGCCTCTGGTTCGGCGGTGGTATTATTATTATTAGCCATATGGTGCAAGGAAGCCTGAGGCTTATGCTGCACACCAGTCAAATAAAATTTGAGTACCCTGAG
The DNA here is from genome assembly GCF_048544385.1 of Mastigoproctus giganteus. Lineage (NCBI taxonomy): Eukaryota > Metazoa > Arthropoda > Arachnida > Uropygi > Thelyphonidae > Mastigoproctus > Mastigoproctus giganteus. The sequence goes on along the minus strand of NC_143584.1, from coordinate 181,967,383 downwards.
GAGAGAAGTAGGAGGGAATCACCAAAGAAGAGAAGAATGATGATATCCAGCTCAAGACCCTGGGTGTGCCAAGCCCATACTTACCAGATGTGAGTCCCTGGGGTTTCGGTTCTTCTGAGTAAGAATAACAATAACAATAGTAACCAGACACAACCAACCAGCCCATGAACTTGGCACCAATTACCCATCACAGGCTGGAAAAAACCCCACAAGGGAGAAAAAGTTTAATAATAATAATAATAAATAAAAAAGAATAATAATAAATGATAATAACAAAATAAGAAAATAACAAATAAATCAAAAATAAAAATATAAAGCAAGATATAAAAGTAATATTATAGCAGAGGTTATGGCAAGGATCTCAGGTTTGTATATAGCAAACTAGGTTTGCTATGAAAGTATTAGTCTCATATTATGGAGGCAGCTTCAATATTCGTCACCATGGCATTGCAATAGAGTTTAAATGAAAAATACTGTTCAGGTAGCCGAGTGGGTAAAAGTACCTGCCCGGCAACCCAAAGGTCGTGGGTTCGATTCCCGCCTCGGGCTTGGATCAAAGTACTGCAAAAACCTTGGGAGGTGCAATATGGCCACAGAAGCCGATGCGCCAACAACTACCAAATCAAAAAAAAAAAAAAACTGTTCAGGTTGAGAAGTATATTGTTATTTATTTAAAATTCATGCCATTACCAAGGTTGCACATTTAGCTCTTATTGACGTCTCAGTAGGCACAGTGAAATATCTACTTACTCACCTAGAGACTTTTGACCTAAATACCACCTGATTTTGAAACTTATATACCATGAAACATCTCAAAGCTGAAAATATCAAAGCTGTGGTGATATCTCATCAATGGTTGTCATTTCTTTCACTTAATGATGCCCACTCACACACACTAACAAAATCCAATAATACTCAAAACTGCATCAACTGTGTAATGCATTTTAAATAAATAGCAAAATACTTCACTGCAGCAGTGCTTTTTATATAAGGTGCATAGTGCAGTAGCAGAGCAACTTATGGTGAAAGTGCCTCCACAATGAGATTAATGTGTTTGTAACAAACCTTGCTTGCTGATAGCTACATACATATCTGAGGTTTTGCCCTAAACTGTAAAATTATAATTTTAAGTGATTTTGGTAATATTGAGTTGAGCGCACACACACACACACACACACACACACACACACACACACACACACACACACACACACACACACACACACACACACAGAATCACCATAATTCTAATAATTCCATTATCATCATCATTGACCTTTCAAGGATTTAGGGCAGATGGCCTGTTCCAGTCTCAGACCATATTTTCTTCGGACATTCTGGATCTCTTCTTCCAACTGGCCGATATTTCATAATCTTCTTTGGTAATCTTGCTGGGTGCATCCTGTCCAAATGATTAACCATTTTCCTCTGTATTTGTAGATTCTATATATTATTGAATCAATATCTAATTCTTTGCAAATATCAGAACTTTTCTTCTTGTCTAATAATCTACAGCCACTGGTTTGGCGAATAAATTTCATTTCAGCACTTTCAATCCTTTTCTCATCTTTTGATTTAATTGTTCACGTTTCATTTCCATAGAGTGAAGTGGGTCTTGCTATCACCTTATATGCTTTTATCCTTGTATGCTGTTGAACTTTATTCAGTTTTAGGATATTGTTAATTAAACCTGTAACTTTTAGAAAATTGGAAAGCTTTAATTCTATATATTTTTCTTCGACATAAGAAAGATAACATCCAAGATACTTAAATGAATTTACTTGTTCCAGGATGGTATTTTCTATTACTATTTTGCTTTTGATTGGATAATTACCTTTAAATGCTATAGCTTTAGTCTTTTCATTTGAAATTTTCATTCCGAATGTTTTAGCAATATTACTTAAGGTAATCTTTGAAGTTCGTTTTCACTCTAGGCTATTATTATTTGATCATACACAAATAATAAAGAAGTTAATCGATCAATTTTAAAACCACAATTGATAGTATTCTTCCATTCTTTGACTATTGCATTTATACAAATACAGTGGATTCCAGTTATTTGGGCCACCAGTTAATCGGTGCAGTCGTTTATTTGGGACAAATCTTAAAAAACAGAAACCAATCGAGAAAATAGCCAGGGTTTACTTCGCTTAATTGGGACAGCATGCCGTTTAATCGGGGCAGGAGACCGCAGCACTGGAGATTACCCTACGATTGTCTTCGGCGGTACCACGTGGTTCAGTCGAAATTCTTGAGGTCACAACCATAAAACAATAAAAACAATTAGCAGTCACATGTTTATTGGGCTTTTCTTGGGAATTTTTGGGAAGTTCATTGGGAATTTTTTTTTGGCTGATGCTGTATAAGCTTGCGTTCTTGCATCATATGTCTCTACTAATGCTAATGCTAAAAGATATTGCTTCACCTCACTGACTCTCTTACATACTGTTGTAGAAAACAATCATCCATTAAATCCACAGAAGTCTTGCTAGTCTGTGAGTGATCAACCCAGAAGTTCCAGTCAATATCTGGAAAGTTAAAATCTCCCATTATAAGACATTCTGATTTACTGATCCACTCTATATCTATGTACAGCTGTTTGTTATACTGATAATAGTCATCAAAGGCATGCCTCCGTAGCCAGGTGGGAAGGAGCAGCAGTGCGTAGCACACGCTTCTTGATTAGACCGGGGTTCGAGCCCGTCACCACTAAAATACAGAGGATGCGGAAAGGTCAGGGAATGACCACCACATATTCCCGGAGCAATATGGCCTTAGTTGCTAATGCTCCTAAAAACCAAATAACAAACAACAAACATAGTCATCAAGCCTATAACACACTCCTACTCTCATTTTCATTTTCCCAGTGCTTATGCCAAACCAAGCTCACTCAATGTTGGACTGGTCACCAATGTCGAATGAATGCACTGCCTTAAATTTAATATTTTTTTTTTTAAGCAAGAGTATAACCCTCTCCCCACCTCCTGTCATGTCTGTCCTTTCTGTACACATTGTACTCCCCATATTCAAATTCTTTGTCCCTTACGTTTGAGTGACACCATGCCTCTGATGTCCCCATAATCTCTGCATCTGAATTAATCAGAACTTCAAATTCATCAAATTTATTTACTATACTCCTAGCATTAGTGGACATGCAAGTATACATGAAACTTTTCTTACTCTTAGTTACCCTAACACAGTCCATGTATTTATTTGTTCCATAATGACCCACAGAAGTGCTTGAAGTAACAAACATCTTGCTTTAGACATGTTCCAATGTGGCAGTGGAATAACAGATGATGGTATGTTGGGATATGCAATCTATAAACTTTGATATATCCAACACAGTAGCAATCATCGTGAAAGTTTGTGCTCACTCCATATTTGATATATAACAAAAGACAAGCTCTTATGACTACCACAAAACTATTCCTCTAATGTTGACCTGCAACTATCACAGCACACACGAGATGCCCACAACTTGTCTTGATCACCGAAAGGCATTCCAAAATAGGAATGCCTTTCGGCAAAACATGGTGCCATCAGTGATGTTATTTTTCACCATCAGACCTATATAATATCCATGAAAACATCAGGATTACTCTGGAATAAAGTGCAACTTTGTTTGGCAGCCCTACTCAGCACACACAATACACATAAGAAACCATTAAATATAAATCAACTTTTTTGTAACATAATATATTCCAATTGTGTATTCAAATGTGTATCCAAATACATAAATTCTAGAAAAACTACATAATGAATGCAATATGTAATGAAAAATTTTATACAAAAATGAGAAAACTAACTCTATTTTTTGTAATTTTCTTTTTATCAATTTTCTCTAATACAGCCTGCAAATCATAATATCAAATGATGTGAACAGAACCAGAATAGGCTTTCATTTCACCATTAATCATATTAAATTAAAATTAGTGTGTGTGTGTGTGTGTGAGAGAGAGAGAGAGAGAGAGAGTTCAGTCAGAGCTATTCACTGACTGTTGAATTTTGGTGTAATCAATATTTCATACCTGCAGTAGAAAATGCTCTTTTAAAATAATATCATGCACAATTACAATTGTATTCATAAGACAATAAAAAGATTTAATATGCTTACTGTTTCCTTTTCTTTTTCTCCATCTTCATTTTCTCTTGTAATATTTCCTGGTAGTTAGTCAGGTCATCAATATAACTAACCAATTCTTCCACACACATATTTGCTATGCCTAAAATATCTAGTCGCCTTGCAGGATCAACCATTAAGCAACTGTAATATATTTAATTACACAAACACAATTGAATAAATTCTACTAATTAAAATATTATAAAATATCTGTTGTGAAAAATGTTTTGTAATTTTTTCACAACAGATAACATACAACGAACAGATCACTACACAAAGTACTGATTTCGTAAGCAGCATGCAAATTAACATTGCCTAATTCCATGGTGATTCAGCCTATCCAACAATTGTACTTTATAAGGAAGCAGACACAAAAGCAAGTTCATTCATCATTCATAGAACCAACCAATCATGTCAAGGTTGCCCACACTTCAAGCATGTTTATAAAGAACCATCTATCTGAATGTTTGCACTGCAGTTTCACTGGATGCCTTGAGGCTGATCAGTCTCGAACAGATATAGCCAAATGGCTCAGTACTGATTATGAAGCTGTTCACAAACTGAGGAGGGTTCCAAGAGTAAGGAGCTGGTAGTAGACAGCCTGGTGAAGGTACACATAGGAAATAACTTTGAATAAAGACAATACTTTCAATTCCTGGGGTAACAAGACAGAGTCTTGACTAAGTTCAGACAACACATTCAAGATGGTGTCACAGGAACAACATCTGATGGCTGCATGTGTTCTCCCCATTCCATGTTACAGGAGAGAGCACTAGTATTAATGTAAATAGCATTCTGCATGGATTGAATAATAACAGAGATGTGTATTGTAACTTTAAATTATTCCACATTTGCTGTATAGAGTGATTTGAAATATGAAGTTATCTAAAGAGAGCGAGGGATATATACTTGTTCTTTCCCAATGTCACTGAAAGGGTGAGGACATTTATGAAGAGGTGAGAGTGTGTTGGTTTGGCAAACAAAGTTTTGACTACAAACTCAAAAATATGTGTGCCAAAATTCTGTCATTCCCCATTTGGGAAATGACAAAATTTTGCAAGGTTACTAACTTGTATGGGTTTTCAGCAGTGCAAATAACAACAATATAAGGATGATAAGGTCCAACCACATTGCACTAGATTGGTTGATGGCTATTTGGATATGAATACAACTATCCATATGCAGTTAAGTAAAGAAACAGTGTTATATTTCAATACAAATTTTGAAATAACTTAATAATACAGTAAAATCTCGTTAATACAAACTCGTTTTTTTTTTTTATGTTTTTTTTTTTTTTTTATGTTTTTTTTTTTTTTTTTTTATGTAAACCCCAAACACGACAGTATTAGAACCTATAGTACTTAGTACCGTGCTTGGGTTGGAGGTTGAGAAGATGAAAGAAGATATTTGTTGACATTAGACTAGAACTTCTGTAGACTGTAATTTTCAGGAAATACGTATGAAGGAAGGTTGTTCCAGAAAACGGCAGTTGAAAGAATAAACGAGGAAGATGAAAAGTTGGTTCTCTGAGTTTCAAGTTGGACAGTAAATGGATGTTGGCTGGTGGCGGCACGAGTTTGGACTGTTTTGAAAGAGAGAGAGCGGGAATTATATAAGCCAATTCAGAAGAACAGTGCCCATGGAAGTATCTGCAGAAGAGGCATGCAGCAGAAACAGCAAGTTTATGAGACAGTGGAGAGACTTTGTTAAAGATGAATCATTAATTAACCTAACTGCCCTCTTCTGAATGGAATCGAAGAAGCCTGAGAGAGGTTTTGGGGGCACCACTCCAGATGTAGGAACAATATTCCATGGCATCAGATTCATCCCCTTCCTTTTAGAGTTTATAGTAAGTAAAGAAATCCTTGCTGTTTTCCTTAGCATCTTTTGCCAAGGATTTCATGTAATCTGCCTTCGCCTGCCTAACCTCCTTTGTGACCTGATTACAGACTAGCTTATACCTGCCACAGGCTTCTGAGTCGCTTGATAATTTATATGCATCCCATGCATTTTTCTTCTCTGTTACGAGTCTCATTAGTTCATTAGATAACCATTTAGGCCTAAACCTTGAACAATATTTCTTAATAGGTATGAAACTTTTAGTAGCATCCACAATTAATTCCTTGAATGCTTCCCACTTAGAATTTACTGTTGGTAACATCGTCAGTTGATCACACTGTACAGAATTTAAAAACTGTCGGAGACCACTGTACTTATATGCAACATTCTTCTCTTGAACAGCCTTAGCACATTTATTGGAAAACCAAGGTTTAGATAAAGGACAAGATTTTAAAGTGGAGTGTGGGACAAAGGATTCTTCCATTGCTGCAAGAATAATTTCACTGCCACGATCTGAGAAAACATTGACATCAGAAGTTTTGAAACAGTAATCTGACCAAGGAAAAGAAGAAAAGAAGTCTCGCAGGTCATCCCATTTTGCATTCTTGTAATGCCAAACAACACAACGTTCGGAATAGCCATGAGATAAAGGTTCCATTGGAGAAGAGACAATCACCAAGTTGTGATCTGAAATGCCTAAAGGACCTCTCACTTTGACTGTGTACTTAGAAGGGTTGTTTGTGAGAAAAAGATCAAGCGTATTGGCTGTATGATTAGGATTGTACAAGGTCATTAGTAATTGCAAAAGCCTCAGCATCTCGACCAGCTGGGTCGGTGTGAATAGAAAACGGAAGCCAGCTGGAGTTGTGAACATTAAAATCACCAAGGAAAATTTCCTCACTGTTAGGAAAGTTGGACTGGAGAAAGTCAAGTTGCAAAGAGAGGAAGTCAAAGAGCTCCAAGTGATTAGTAGAGCTGGGAGAATGGTAGAGACAACAGATGAATTTGACACAATGAGGTAGAGAGATTTTAAGCCAGAGAAGATCAAAGAGAGGAAATTCCAAATTGCCAAGTCTCTGACAGGGAATATCAGAACAGACATATGCATAAGTACTACCTTTGAGGCGAAAGGAATCATACAGCGAATAATTTGGGCATCTGAGATGAGCAGTAGTTGAATCAACCGATAACTGAGATTCTGTCAGAAAAAGTACATGGGGTTTGGCAGACGCAAGTGGAAATGGACATCGTTGAGATTAGAATTGAGGCCACGTATATTTGTGAAATGAATTAGGAAGTGCTTGGTAGGTTTAGATCTTTTTGCAGATAAGCTTGCTCTATTAGTTTGACAATTCATGGTGTATTCAATAGTAAGAAAAAGTGGGTGGGACATGCTGTATGAAGTAATGAAATTTTTGGATATGGCATACACATGGTAAGAATATACACAGATCCTTGACATAACGTGGCTTCGACAATGCTCCCCGCATACACACTACTCGGACTCCCTCCAGTCACTATCTGGCAGAGTAGAGGTAGCAAGATTATACACTAGCTGATCCGGAAGCCTCCTAGAGAGTTACCAATAGGTTCGGTCCGGTGTACTAACTAGCGGCCGGCCTGTGAACAACGTTTTAGAGCTGTACCCTCGAAATGTAAGGAATATTGGATCTCGCCACGATGTTCATCATAACCTCAAAAGGCATCAATCATACTGCATGATGGAAGAGAGAGGGAAGGGTTGACCGGAACTTAGCTCTAGAGACTAAACATGGGTTCCACCACTTCAAGCTTCCAATAAGCAAAGTGGTGGTATTGCACTGGTTGATGAGAGTCATCTACCACCTAGTACTGTGTGGTAACATAGAGGGGCGGCATTCCTCCATGTTGTGTGGGCACCACACCTCGACCCCTGCTTACGTTGGTTCACACCTGGGTAGACACCCACCATGTACTTGTGTATGGAGGTTATACCTAGGATTACTAAGAGTCCCACCATCGTAAAGGTGCAAGCAGAGAATTTACCTGCCACAGACCGTCCGGACTTCGCCGAAATTGGGTCCACTTGACTTGAATGTCATCCGAATATCAGTTCCATCAGCATTTTAGACTCCCAGGTAGCAAGTACAGCTTGTCTGGCATATCTGAGAGAATGTCTGTGACAACCTCAAGGACTAAAGGTTTACACAAAGTACTCGTTTATATGACGCACATACCATTCCACTGCAAAAGGATAGGCTTTTCTATGTAAATATATTCATTCATTACAAAATTCGGTTAATATGTATTACAAAGTTCTTTTTCAACCCATGAGAAATAAATATTGTTATTTTGTATGTTTAATACGAATCTTGGCAGAGCAATCTGATTATTGCCCCCGACCACCTGGCTCCCTACTTCCCAAAGGATGGCACTGACTTGTTGGATAGAAATCAGTTTATGGTAGCTACAATGTCAAGTGCACTCTGAAAAACATCTTTCTGAAGGATGAGTTGTTAAATTAACAAAATAATAAAAAGTTTTTCTAAGTTGTTTACATGCACTCCCTCGCTCTCCATGGGAATAAGGAGTCTTTTGTTTACACATACGATATCAAAATTACGATACGATTATACAATAGCAAAAGACTCTTTGAGTCTTTTGCTAACGTATATAGCAATCTAATTTTTGTGCCATTTTATCTGAGCTGATGTCTTTTTCGGAACTTGTGTCGTTAAATTAATTTACAATTTGTTTATATTAAATCTTATCTAGCAGTGTTATGGCGACAAAACATAGACAGACAGAATTAAGCTTGGAAATTAAACTAAAAATTATACAAGAGGCTGAGGATGGAAAGAAGTAAAACGGACATTGCAAAGGAATACAACATCCCTTTACCTACTTTATCTACAATACTGAAAAACCAAAAAAAACTTGAAGTGCATGACACTGGAGAAGCAATGGAAAACAGGAAACGAATTCGTGGTGAAAAACACAAGGAGCTTGAAACAAAACTTTTCGAGTGGTACCAACAAATGCGTGCATCTAATTTGCCAACATCAGGTCTGATTTTGCAAGAAAAGGCAAATTATCTAGCTCAGCAACATGGGATTAGCGACTTCAAATGCAGTCGTGGCTGGCTCCAAAGATTTAAAGACAGGAATAACTTGGTTTCTCGAAATGTTTGCAGTGAGTCTGGATTAGTCGACAAAGAAAAGGGTATAGACTGGTTGTGTTCGGTATGGTCCATCCTTGAAAAATATGAGGCAAAGGATATTTTTAACCTTGACAAGACAGGTTTATTTTATAATTTGCTGCCAAACAAAACATTTGCTGTTCAAGGAGAGTCTTGTCATGGTTGAAAATTAAATAGACTCACTGTTCTGTTATGCCGCAATTCAGATGCAGTACAAAACTATGCCCACTTGTGATTGGTAAGTTTTCCAAGCCAAGATGTTTTAAAGCAGTTAACCAACTTCCCTGTCATTATAAGGCCAATAGAAGTGCTTGGCTTATGGTCAAAATTTTTCAGTCTTGGTTATCAAAATTTGACAGAAGAATGGCTTCAGAAAAAAGGAACATTTTGATGATTTTAAACCATTGTACAGCACCTTCTGACGAGACACTTAAGTTGACAAATATACAGCTGTTGTTTTTACCCCCAGTACCATCAGTTTAATGCAATCACTGGATCAAGGCATTACTTATAACCTCAAGAGAGAATATAGAGCCTGCCTGATAAAGTACTTGATCTGCAACATAGGAGGGAACAATTTGCAGCCAAATTGGAATGTCTTGGATGCTATCCGTAATCTTGTTATTGCTTGGGAAAGTATTACATTAAGTGTAATAATCAACTACTTCAGAAAGAGTGGCTTTGCAGAGAACATTATCAAAAAACATGGTCCAGCAGACGAATGTGATAGCAACAATGAGGAATGGAGGAATTTGAAGGAGCATATGGATTTTGTTGGCGAATTTGAAGAGTTTGTGAAGGTGGATGATGAAGTTGCTACCACTGCAATGCCAACACTAGAAGAGCTGCTGGATACCAAACAAAAAGATGATTTTTTTTGTTACCAGCGACAGCAAAAGTGAAGCATGCACACTGCTATCTAAAAAGATGCCCAAAATGCATTGAACATAATAGAGAATGTGTTGGCCTGCAGTAACATTGATAAAGAAACAACTATTGAGCTGGATATCATCATTCTTCTCTTTTCTCTTCCTTGGTGATTCCTTTCTTTCTTTCTCTCTCTCTCAGGGTAACTCAGTGTAAGTCATATGACGCAAGGAAGCCTCAGGCTTCCTTGCACCATATGACTAATGGTGATAATAATAATATTGCATTTGATAACATCTGTGCTGTAGTTAAAAATGCATATAGGACAAAAACTGTGCAAACAACATTGGATTTTTTCTTTAAATTAGATTAATTTATTAAAAAGTTAATGGTTTGTATGTTTCCTTTTATATTAAGATTGTAATTCTTTTTACTGTGATACTAAAATATTGTATACAGAGTGATTCACTACCAGTGCGACAAACTTGCAGGAGGTGTAGGGGGCACAAAGACGAATCGGAATCACATAGCATTGTAGGGTCCGAAATGCCTTCATCATACGGTAGAGGATGTTGAAAGGGAGGTCGCGTGAACAGCGATCCCGCTGGAAGTCAGCATTTGCGAACCGTTTCTGTTGAAGAAACCAAGTAGCAAAAGTCCCCCGGAGTGGATAATCCGCAGGCTCCAATGATTGGACACGTTGCAGATGGTATGAACTCATTTGGTTTGTTGACAGTATCCTCCATACAGTGGATTGGGAAATACCCAATCGTTGGCCTATCGCTCGAGTACTCGTACTCGGATTGCCTTCTGCAAGATGTAGGACATTCTCCTCATTGTCTGGCGTCCTCATCGTTTGCTTTCGATTCATGGTACCTCTCGTGAAACAACCAGTCTCACGTAACCTTCGGTGCACACGTGCGAAAATCGTATGATGAGGAGCACACTTGTGTGGGAAACGTTCCTGGTACAAGCGCAGAGTGGCGCGCCCGTTACAATCCAAAGCTCCATACGAGAGGTGCATGTCGGCCAGTTCAACATTTGAATACTCATCCATCCTACTGCCTTGGGAACCGGTTCGCAAATGCTAACTTCCAGCGGGATCGCTGTTCACGCAACCTCCTGTTCAACATCCTCTACCGCATAACGAAGGCATTTCGGACCCTGCAATGCTATGTGATTCCGATTCCTTTGTGCCCCCTACACCTCCTGCAAGTTTGTCGCACTGGTAGTGAATCACCCTGTATATCAAAATATATACTGTACAATATTTTCAATTCCATTAATATAGCTTTTCTCTTAGTTTATCTTACAAATAAAATAAAATCTTTAAAAAATATGTTATTCCTATTACTGTATTGTTAGACAAGGCTTTTGTTTTTATTTAATTTTTTTTTATTAATTTATTTTTGATATTATTATTATTTTAGATATATAGTATGTACACAAAAAAAAAAAAAAAAACAGTAAAATTTTGACACTTTTGGGGTCCTCGTTGTTACTACAAACCTTGTTATAACAAAACGTGAAAATTTAGGTCCCTTGAGCTTTGTATTAACGAGATTCCACTGTAGTATGTTTCTCTGCACTCTGTTTTTATCTTACTATCTGGAGGATGCTCTGTTCCCTTCAGTAATAGAAACAAGATTTAGACTAATGCATACTATTGACCACTAACTGATATTTCACCTAGAACTTCACTCTTGACCAGTATGTCACCCTCTGATTTGTGTACGTGTATTCATTGTCATTTTACCAGTCTATTGTACTCAAAAAAATTAATTATATAAAAAAATAAATTTCTATTTATATTCTATATGGCTAAGACCAAAGCCATATATTCTATATGGCTAACCAGCCGACCATCTTCCTGCAAAGTTGCAGTCAAATATTTCCTCAGGTTCCAGTGATATGCACTGTTTTCAGGCTGTTACTTGAGTTTTGGGAATCCTAATGTTTGAAATAAGAACGAACAGAACAGTTCATATTAATGTTCTTTTCTGAGTAGTCCCTTTTGTTTATTTGTAATTATTTCTTCTTGTAAAATTTATCATGTTTACAAAAGAAAACAGTTTGCTTATCATTTCAATTCATGTGATTTTAGAAGCATATTCCAGATCTAGATTTTTGGGCTAAGGGAATAACATGTGGTGCTAAGTAATTTTTCTATATGAAAATGGTAGTGGTGAGGGAGCAAGGCAATAATTTAAGTTTCATAAAATGAGTTGTACCAAAGAGAGTGAGCCAAACAATTATGAACACATTAATCATGCATAGCTCACAGTAATAAAATGCATGAGATATTTCATGAGTGAGGAAGCTGTCAAAGCAATGATAAAATTTTGTAACAACAAGTTTTGGGGGGCATTTAAGTGCATACTTGCAAAAGCACCTGTAAACATGATTAGAAATTGAAAATAAAACTTATCCAATATAATGTCATATTAAGAAAAGAAAAATATGAATTTAAGTAACCTATGGGAGGTCCCTATGGATTGGAGATGTGTGAATGTAAACCCAATTCATAAAGGGGGATCAAAAGGTGACATGAGTAATTACAGACCAGTTAGCTTAACGTCTGTTTCAGGGAAAATAATGCAATCACTGGTTAAAGAAGCAATGCAAGACCATCTGGACAGACATGCAATTATACTACAATCACAACATGGATTTGTTAAGGGGCAGTCTTGTCTAACCAATCTGATAGTTTACTATGATGCAGTGACCAAGAAACTGGATGCAAAAAAGTAATTTTGACATCATATACTTGGATTTCAGGAAGGCTTTTGACACTTCTGCATATAAAAGACTGTTGTACAAACTGGAGCAATGTGTCATTAAGGGCAAATTACTGCTAAGGATAAAGGGATGGTTAAGAGCAAGAAGACAGAGAGTGGTTATCAATGAGCACTGCTCTTCATGGACTAATGTTATTAGTGGAGTTCCCCACTGTTGTTTTCAATATTTATCAATGATACTGATGAAGGTGTATCAGGTTTAATGTCTAAGTCTGCAAATGATACAAAAGTTGGCAGGGTGGTTAATGACAGTAATCAGAATGAGCTACTGCAACAAGATCTAGGAAAATTGGGTAGATGGGCTGAGAAATGACAGTTGAAGTTTAACATTTACAAATGCAAGGTACTGCATATGGGTAGCAGTAATCCCAAAGTAAATTATCAACTGAGTGGTACAACACTTAGAGTAGTGGAGAATGGGGGTAATTGTGCAGTTAGATATGAAATTCTCTGAGTAGTGCAGACATGCTGCCAAGACAGCTCATTGAGTCTTGTCAATGATATACAGAAACTGTGCTAGCAGGGAATAAGGACTGCATACAGGTCTGGAAGCCTCAATTTAGGAAGGAGATAGATTTGCTGGAATGGATGCAGAGAAAGGGAACCAGATTGGTGACAGGAACAAAAGGGCACTCTTACCTAGAAAGGCTTCAGTTCTGCAAATTGCAGTGTCTGGAGATTAGGCACCTGTGGGGAGATCTGATTGAGGTGTTTAAAGGCTTCAATGGATTGAGTAAGCTGACGGAAGTAAGCAACCTGTGTCCATAATTACGAGAGCATCCTTAGATTCGGGGGAGGTCCTCATGGAGTGGAGATGTGCAAATGTATCCCCAATTCACAAAGGGGATTCAAAGGGTGATGCAAATAATTATAGACCTGTCAGTTGCCGTAGCTGAGTGGTCAGGAGTGGGAGTGAAGTAGCACACGCTCTTTGAGTAGACCGGGGTTCAAGCCCCTGACTGCTAAATACGGTCGATCTGCCAACCCGCAATGGACCAGGGTGGCAGATTATGGTCCATTTCCCTCAGCATGAATTGTTGAGGAGGCTTCCATCCTGCAGTGGGTTGACAATGCCTGCAGTTTTTTTACCAGTTTAACTTCTGTTCTGGGGGAAAATAATGGAGTCACTGGTTAAAGAAGTGATGCAGGATCACCTAGACAATACTGCAGTAATAGTTCAGACACAGCATGGGTTTGTTTAAGGGGAAGTCTTGTCTGACCAATTTGATTGAATACTATGATGTGGTCACAAAGGAACTGGATGCAAAAAATAAATTTGATATCATATACTTGGATTTCAGGAAAGCTTTTGATACTGTTGCAATTGGAAAACTGCTGTACAAATGGCATTAAGGGTAAATTGCTGCAATGGATAAAGGGATGGTTAAGTGGGAGACGGCAGAGAGTGGTAATAAATGGACACTGCTCTACATGGACTAATGTTATTAGTGGAGTTCCCCAGGGTTCGGTGCTGGGCCCATTGTTGTTTTGTGTATTTATTAATGATATCGATGAAGGTATATCAGACTTAATGTCCAAGTTTGCAGATGATACAAAGGTAAGCAGGGTTGTTAATGATAGTAAAGACAGTATGCTACTGCAACAGGATCTAGAAAAGTTAGGTAGGTGGGCTGAGAAGTGGCAACTGAAGTTTAATATTAACAAATGTTGCTGTTTGAGTTTTTTTAGGAGCATTAGCAACTAGGGCCATATTGCTCTGTGGATATGCGGTGGTCATTCTCTGACCTTTCCGCATCCTCCGTATTTGGTGGTCATGGGATCGAACCCCGGTCTAATCAAGAAGCGTGTTCCTGCTGCTCCTGCCCACCTGGCTATGGAGGAGCCATTAACAAATGCAAAGTACTGCATATGGTAGCAGTAACCCAAGAGGAACATACCAACTGTGTGGTTTGTTTCTCTTGCCTTATAGAAAGGTATAATCACTTCCTTGTCTCTGCCAGAGCAGGTCATGGAGTTTTGTCAATGATATATAGGAATTTTGCTAGAAGAGACAAAGAGGTGATTATACCTTTCTATAAAGCAATGGTCAGCCCACACCTTGAGTAATGCATACAAGTCTGGAGGCCTCATTTTAGGAAGGAAGTTGAGTTGCTAGAATGAGTACAGAGAAGGGCAACAAGATTGGCAAGATGAACAAAGGGGTTCTCTTACCAGGAGAGGCTTAAATTATGTCAGCTGTAGCATCTGGAGACTAGGCACCTGCGAGGTGATCTGATCGAGGTGTACAAGGTCTTGAATGGTTTGAGCAGGCTCAATGCTGATGGGATACTTCCACTTGCTGAAATTAAGAACCTGAGGTGGCATAGATTCAAATGGAGGAGATGGTTGTAGAAAAGATATGAAGTTTTCCTTTAGCCAGCAGGTAGTTGATTGCTGGAACAGATAGCTTAAATAAATTTAAGGCTGAACTAGACAAACATTTTGTGTGTCCAGATGGGTGAAATGGGAAGGGTTTTTTTTTTTTTTTTTTTTTTTGGCTGATGCTCTATAAGCTTGCTTTCTTGCATCATATGCCTCAACTAATACTAATGGCATTCTTCCACTTGCTGAGACTACACACGAGGAGGCATAAATTCAAGTTGAGGAAGGATGGTTGCAGGATAGATGTGCAGAAGTTTGCCTTCAGCCAGCAGGTAGTTGATTGTTGAAACAGGCTTCCATCTGTTGTCGTGGAAGTGGATAGGTTGAATAAATTCGAGGAAGAACTAGACAAATTCTTAGAGGATATGGGTGGAAGAAGTGTGATGTAGTGGTTTTTTTTTTTTAGATGATGATATATATGCTTGCTTTCTTGCATTATTTTCCATTACTACTACTACTACTATATACCTTTTGATAATTTCCAGTATTTTGGGTGAATATTTTTCTTTTGAAAGTACCTCATATGAACCTTCGACTATCTGAAACAGAAAAAAAGCATTATATAATAAAAATATATGTGAAAAATAACAAAATTATCTGAAACTAATTCGATATTGAAGGTAGGTTAATTGCCTTCCCCATTCTTATAACTAATGTGTGTGTGTGTGTGGGGAGAGGGGGATATATGCATGGAACTAATAGAGAAGTAATATATGTAATAAGCTGAGTGAGAGAGAGAGAGAGAGAGAGAGAGAGAGAGAGAGAGAGAGAGAGAGAGAGAGAGAGAGAGAGAGAGGGGGGGGCTTGTATTTGTGCAAATAAGTAGCCAGGTACATGTTTGCCATGATTCAAAACAATGTGTGCAGAGTCCTGCATAAAAAAAAATGCAATAAAATCAATAAATTATATACATGTAAATTATATTCACAAAAGGCAAATTATAAACAGAATATATGAATGGTATGTTATCAAGGGCTAGTACTATTCAAAATATCCAAACCGTAAGTAGCTGGAGCTGTCTGTTTGCGATTGTTATCTACCAGTTATAATTAGGCCAAAAGACTGGCTCCAATGGCTGCCAGGTATATGAATGAATTACACTATATTTGCAAGCTTACTGGCAGAATAATGGCTAGTCCAACAGATAGCAAGTATATACAAATCAGAGCCAAACATATTTTATATATAAGATGGGAGAAGGAGATGGTACTATAAGCAAATGCTAAAATTAGGTCACCATGCGACAGGTCACTGTGTGACAGTTGACATCAAAATACAATATATGGGATATGCAAGAACAATATTCCAAATGATAATATGTTGTTAGTTGTTATTTTGGTTTTTAGGAGCATTAGCAACTAAGGCCAAATTGCTCCGGGAATATGCGGTGGTCATTCCCTGACCTTTCTGCATCCTCCGTATTTGGTGGTGACGGGCTCAAACACTGGTCTAATCAAGAAGCGTGTGCTACGCACTGCTGCTCCTTCCTGCCTGGCTACACAGGCGCCTGAATGATAATATGCTGCACACTCAGCCATATGAGGTTCTACAACAGACGACCTAAGAAACACCCTCTCCTCACCACTTACCATCTTTGATGGCAAATGCTTTGGTGTCAACAACACCCTGACTGGACACTGGAGTATTGAAAACAAATGTGCTTGTTGGATGAGTCCAAATACCTGGCGCAACATGCCAATGGACACCTGTGTGGTGCAAGCAACATGAGTCCATGGACCCATCATGCATGGAGACCACTTAGCAGGTGGTGGTGGTTGCTATATGGGGGTATCTCTTGCTGACAAGAACTAGGTCCCCTGGTGCCTATGGACTGTTTCACTGGCAAGGTCTGGACACAGCATGTTTGTCAAGCGGTGCCAGTGGTCCCACAAAACCAGAATGGTGAGGTCTACTGGCAGTACGTAGGAGACCATGTGCACCTGGTGGAGATGGGGGGAACTCCTGGTGCCATCAGACAACTAACACACTTTGCACAAACCATGTGCACCCTGTCATGTTCCATTTTTTGACAGAAATGGGATCTTTCAAGACAATGTGCCATGTCATCAGGCCGACACTGTGCTTGAATGGTTCAAGAAACACAATAAAGATATCACCCAACTGGACTGGCCTCCAAATTTGCCTGATCTCAATCCAATTGAACACCTGTGGTATATCTTAGAATGGGAAGTGAGGTGTAGGGGCATGAAACTGCCATCTGTTCTCACACTGTGAAAAGTCTTGCAGGCAGCATGGCTGCAGATCCCTACAGACATCTTTAGACATCTAGTGGAATCAATGCCTAGGCAAATAGTGGTTGTTATCCATGCAAATGGTAGCCCAATGTGGTACTAGGTAGGTGGTCACAATTCAGCAATCATTGAGTGTACATAGGGATCTTCATGCATGCAGACCACTACAACAATTTCCAGGGAGATCTAGTAATCCTAATTGAAACTGCTTAGTTAATGCAATGGTCTTACTGTCATAGTAGAACAAACTTTGCCTTCTGAATAAGTTGCCCAAGTATTACACTGATTTCAAACAATGACATCATCTAAGGCAGCGTTTCCCAAACTTTCTGAGCCCATGCCTCCCTTGACCTGTAAAATTTTCCCGGCGCCTCCCTTGAAGTAAAACATCCATAATTATGAAATTTCTAGTTCTTTGGCAAAACTAGAGTTTCTCCTATTGTGTGTGGTTTTTTACATTTCACAATTCTGTAAGAAACTTGGTACGATGCTAGCAATGCATTTGATGGAACAGAAACTATTTTTTTGAAGGTTTGCTTTTGTTTATTAAACTCATGTGTATATTTTTTTTATTTATATGTTATGTTATGAAAATTACATTTCTGTTAAACTTTTTGCGCCTCCTTTTGCACTTACCACTATCTCCACAATAATCAATGCATTGATTGAAAAGAACCTGTACAATGACCACCAAGATCACTTGCCCTCGCGTCCACAGATTACTTTGTGTGGGGTTGCGTGAAAATCCATTGTTATTCTACATGTATTACTATGCAAGAGAAACTTAGAAATCGCATCTTGGAAGTTGCTAAAACCATTAAGAATAGTCCTGAAACAATAATGCTTTGCATGAGTCTGTATCACATTTTGCCTACTTTATTCTCCTACAATTTCTTATTCATATTTCTATTCATTCCATTTTAATTGCATGACATATATAACTACAAGATCACTATTCATTTAATTTCTTCACATTTGACATCAAATGCCTTTTGAATGCAACTACTGCTTGATTTTATAAGAATGGTATTGCATTTCTATTTATAAAACTGCTGTTTCATTTATAAAAATGCAACAGCTCTCCAGTGATCATACTGCAGATCTACCTTTTCAATCTAAATGTTTCTAGGGACCAAATTTTGCTTGAAACATGATATGAGTACCAAAAAAGAGTACACCAGTTCACTTTTATCACCATATCATGTAGTATTAAGATACATTGCAGACCACTAGAACACTTAAAGCTATCTCCAAACCACGGAACGTGTAGAATGCAGTTCTACGAAACGCAAAAGCAAGGATACAAGCCATAATACAGATCTGTGTTATTCTCTAATAAATTCAGATTTTGTCTATGTACTGGTTTAAATATATCACTTTAACCAAGTTTAATTAAACTGTTCCTAGGATCAGGTGTAATTTGAACATGTTACTAAATAATACTATTTTATACTCCTTAATTTATTTAATATTAAGTTTCCTGTTAGCTAGAATGAGCTGTAATATTTTTTGTATTTAGATGAAAGCAAAAAAATTACATATTTCGGCAAATATTAGTTTAAAAAAATTTACTCACCTTTGTGACCAATGCCAACAAATTAGTAGCATTGAACGGAGGATGAAGACTGCATATCTGGTATAAAATGCATCCTAGAGACCATATATCAGCTTTTTCCCCATATGGTTCATGCTTCACTATCTCTGGACTTGGGTAATAAAAATTTTTAAAAATATGTAAGTTAGTACTGAAAAGGGGAAAAAATGCCAAAATATTCCTTTTAGATTCAATTGATATGAATGATTCTGAATTTTACATAAACCAAATTATACTTTATAATTCACATCTAATAGATGAAAATGACAATCAGCAACTTAAAAAACAATTGCATCATTATGGAATGCAGTACTATTTTAATATCCTAATATTTTATAATTAAAATGAATATATGTATCACTACACTTAGAAATTTACTTCTTTCTTCAGGTGTTACATTGCAAAAAAATAAAATAATTTAGCAATTTGCAAGCTTATCAAGTGTAAATACATTGTGTCACAGAAACTTCAATATTCAAAAGAACTATATGGGTCACCATAAAAATTTGCATGTGCATTCATAAGTTTTAAGTTACAGGATGAGATAATACAATGTTGCAGACATTGACAAATTATTGAAACTGAAAAGGAAAAGTTGGTTGTTTGAAGACTTTGTGGGTTCCTATGCACATTGATACTTTGGCCATCTAGTACCAGTATGAGGTACTAGATATGGTCCCTTTTATTATATGCTTGTACAAGTATGTGTCAATTTGCATGTTGTTTGGGCTGGGAAATATACAAATAGGCCTCAGTCAAAGAGACTTTTTAAGAATTCCTCCATCTCCAATGAAATTAGAATCAAAACCTCTACAAACAAGTGGCAACTCCACTATACTGTTTTGGAGATCAACTGCATAATGGGTTGGCTATTAACACCAATAATGATTATTCTGGTGTTGCAGGGTGAGGGAATATCATGTGTAGTCACCCAAGAGGATATTATCTCATTATAAAGTTCTAATCACCAGACTCAAGTTATTGTTGTTATTTTGGATTTTTTAGAAGCATTAGCAACTAAGGCCATATTGCTCCGGGGATATGCGGTGGTCATTCCCTGACCTTTCCGCATCCTCCGTATTCAGTGGATCATGGGCTCGAACCCCGGTCTAATCAAGAAGCGTGTGCTATGCACTGCTGCTCCTGCCCACCTGGCTACGAAGGCGCCCCAGACTCAAGGGCAAGAATGTATTAAATACAAAAAAATATGTAACCCTTTGACATGCAACATGACAAACAAAATGTCTACTAAATTCTAAGGTTAAGAGAGAAACAATTTTGTCTGTAAACTCTACTGTAAACTGTAAACAGATATATACAATATATGCAATTATATATTTTATCATTACATTATTTATTATTATTATTTGGAAATACAGTATAATACATATGCAGAATTTCTCATAGATATGTGCATTCATTTTAGGAAATAAATAAAATTAATTAAAAACCTCAGAATTTATTATTACTGGGGGAGTACAGAAGCAACAGTTTGTAACACATAGTGAACTACTGTCCAGTATTTGCTCCTAGGTATCATTCACAGCAGTAACACAGCATTGTTCACAGAAGGGTGGAATCAACATGACTTAATAACTTGCAGTGTTTGATGATCAGTTATAATTATTTCATGAATACTTTTGTATTGTTCTGGAAAGTTACTATAATTTTTATACTTAGATGATTGAAATTATTATATTTGAATTCAGAATCTGCTATTATATTTAT
Source organism: Mastigoproctus giganteus (assembly GCF_048544385.1). Lineage (NCBI taxonomy): Eukaryota > Metazoa > Arthropoda > Arachnida > Uropygi > Thelyphonidae > Mastigoproctus > Mastigoproctus giganteus. Next base: position 181,946,622 of record NC_143584.1, on the reverse strand, counting down.
ATTTTATGAGATTTTAACCAATAGCTATCGAATGTTAATTCTGTCATAAATGATAAAAGAATGGCCTTTAAAATAAATAAGTAAATACTGAATCTACACAATCCACATTGCATGCACACACAACCTCCCATAATGCAAGTGGTCAACGATACCAGTACTAATAATTGTCATTTTCACAAATTCACATTACACTGATGTTTTCTTATACTAGCTCATTCAAATTCATAATTGAAGCATTATTAATGGTATGCCATGCTTGTCAAAATCACAGCAGGTCTGCAGTGGACTTACAACTGATCTTGTAGTTTTTACCACTTATAACGTTTTGCTTCCCTATAAATAGTTCACAGGCAATGTAAAATTCATCTAGATGTACATCATCTGTAGCCAGATACTGCATTAGAAAATGCTGCATTGAGAACAAATATATAATGTACATGACAAAGTTCATTTGAGCACTTTAAATCAGTGGTAAGCAACCTTTTTGGCATAAGAGCCAATTCAAGAGGTAAAAAATGATAGCAAACTGCAGTATAAATTATATCTATGTTTTTATTTAGTTATTTTAATGGAAGATGGAACTAGTGCTTGATTTATATTTTAGTATTAAATATATTAGTTATATTATCAGTAATACAATGTGAAATTGTTCCATATTTTTATAGGAATATAATAAGTATTCATTTCTTTTCTCTGAATTTAGATCATGGGCTGCACTATACAGCTAGATAAGGCCTCATGTGGCCCATGGGATATGTTTTTCTCATCAGTGCTTTAAATGCTTTTTGCTTTGCATGCTACACTATATCTATAAGTCAGTGCTTGGAAAGTTCCTAAAAACAGTGACCTAGTTTCAGTTCAGTGCTCAAAATATGAACTATTTCAAGTTCAAGTTCTTCTAAAAAAAAGGAACTTGGTGGGTCCATTTCACTTAAAATAGCACTTGAACCAGAGCTTAGAATGAACTGAGTGTTAGAATTCAGTAACGTCATGTACATATTTGAATATTAAAAATAACATATTTTATTAATATTTTATTTTATTAAATAAGATTTTATTTTGTGTGCTCTGTTTCATAAAATTTTCCATTTTCAGCTATGAACTAAACAGTTCCTTTTTTAAATTAATTTGGTTATCATTTCATTATTTGATTATTTTAATTGTTTTCATTTCACCATAGTGTCATTATTTTTCTTAATTTGACTGATTTACTAAATTGCTCATACATATTGCATGGATGCAGTGACAGCACCAGTTGTGGCCAAATCATACAGGAAATCTAGGTTGCTAGGATGACAAGTTCAAGGGCAAGCCATTCATATACGTGAACTTGGCAACTGCCTAGAGGCACAAATTCAAGAAAAAAGGTCAAGTTTAAAAATATTAAAATGAAAAAAAAAAGTCATTATTTCAATTCCCATGTATTTATGGAGGGAATATAGCAATTTGTTTCTGTACATTCCTAAGAATTTAAAATCCAAATTTAATTGCCTGTGGAATTCACTGCTTATCACTGAAATAATTTCCAGGGAGATCTAGTAATCCTAATTGAAACTGCTTAGTTAATGCAATGGTCTTACTGTCATAGTAGAACAAACTTTGCCTTCTGAATAAGTTGCCCAAGTATTACACTGATTTCAAACAATGACATCATCTAAGGCAGCGTTTCCCAAACTTTCTGAGCCCATGCCTCCCTTGACCTGTAAAATTTTCCCGGCGCCTCCCTTGAAGTAAAACATCCATAATTATGAAATTTCTAGTTTTTTGGCAAAACTAGAGTTTCTCCTATTGTGTGTGGTTTTTTACATTTCGCAATTCTGTAAGAAACTTGGTACGACGCTAGCAATGCATTTGATGGAACAGAAACTATTTTTTTGAAGGTTTACTTTTGTTTATTAAACTCATGTGTATATTTTTTTTTATTTATATATGTTATGTTATGAAAATTACATTTCTGTTAAACTTTTTGCGCCTCCTTTTGCACTAGTTCGCGCCTCCCAGTTTGGAAATTGCTGATCTAAGGTTTAATCTGCTATTTATTTAGAATATGGGACATTGGATAAATACCATATTAACCTTTTGGAGATGGATTTACATCACCAAAAGTTAAGTAAATCTTCCAATTTCACTATTTTCAATTGAATGTGTTTGGGATGGTTAAGTGGAAGATAGAGAGTGGTTATCAATGGGCAAAGCTCTTTGTGGCCTAATGTTATTATTGGAGTTTCCCAGGGTTCAGTGCTGGGTCCACTGTAGTTTTTAATATTTATCAATGATATTGATGAAGGTATATCAGGCTTAAGGTCTAAGTTTGCAGATGATACAAAGGTTGGCAGGGTGGTTAACAACAGTAATCAGGGTGAGCTACTGCAACAAGATCTAGGAAAATTGGATCGATAGACTAAGAAATGGCAGTTGAAGTTTAACATTGACAAATACAAGGTACTGCACATGGGTAGCAGTAACCCCAGAGTAACTTATCAACTGTGTGGTACTACACTTAGGGTAGTGGAGAATGAAAAAGACCTGGGGTTAATTGTGGAGTCACACATGAAATTCTCTGAACAGTGCAGACATGTTGCCAAGACAGCTCGTGGGGTTTTGTCAATAAAAAACGAAACTTTGAAGTAGGGATAAGGAGGTTTTTTTTTTATTTATTTATTTGGTAGTTGTTGGCGCATCGGCTTCTGTGGCGATAATGCACCTCCCAAGGTTTTTGCAGTGCAGTACTCTGATCCAAGCCCGAGGCGGGATTCGAACCCGCGACCTTTGGGTTGCTAGGCAGGCACTTTACCCACCCGGCTAGCCTGGTCGGCAATAAGGAGGTGATTATCCCTTTGTATAAGGGTATGGTTAGGCTGCACCTTGAGTATTGTATACAGGTCTGGAGGCCTAACTTTAGGAAGGATGTAGATCTGCTTAAATGGAGGCAGAGAAGGGCAACCAGATTGGTGAAGGGAACAAAAGGTGTAATTACCTATAAAGGCTTCATTTCTGAAAACTGCAGCATCTCAAGACTAGGCATCTGTGAGGAGATCTGATTGGGGTGTTTAAAGCATTGAATGGATTGAGTAAACTGAATGTTAATGGTATTCTTCCACTTGCTGAGACTACACACACAAGGTGGCATAAATTCAAGTTGAGGAAGGATAGTTGCAAGATAGATGTGCGGAAATTTGCCTTCAGCCAGCGGGTGGTTGATTGTTGGAACAGACTTCCATATGTTGTCGTGGAAGTGGATGGGTTAAATAAATTCAAGACAGAACTAGACAAGTTCCTGGAGGGTACAGATGGGCGAACTGTGTTTTTTTTTGGTTGATGCTACATAACCTTGCGTTCTTGCATCATTTGCCATTACTTTTACTATTACTAGATTAGTCCAGCACCAGGGCAACTTATTGTTATGGAGGCAAAGTTTATTCTGTGGTCAGCATTAAGACTATTGATCTACCTAGCAGTTTAAATTAGAGTTACCAGACATCCCTAGAAATGACTACCTGTACCTAGAAATTATTTATATCCAAAATTATACATAGAAATTATTTATGTCCCCCATTTTTAGAATTGATCCCTGGAACGGTGACTCAAGAACTGAAAATCATCACATACTTGTGACCACTCTTTTTCCAGGTTAATATTCTGCACAATTACACCACAATCTCTCTCAGAATGATCACAATAACATTTCATGAATGTTACTACATGAGTCTGAAGGTCAGTAGGAGACAATGGATATAACAAATGTGGTCACGAAGGCATTTATTCTGAAAATATAACTATGATTTTTATTATCTAACTCTATTATTATAAATGTTTATAGCTTTTGCACATTTTAAAAAATTATCTAAAAGTCTGCAGCTTTTATATAAAAGCTACAGTGACTTTTGGATTATCATTTTAATAATTATAAAATAAAGTCGCTGGTTTTCTCTCTTTTAAAATCAATAACAAATTAGCTTATTGGGGATGTCATATTTGTTTAAAAGAAGTGCAATATCAGGACAACTCACTGTTAAGGCAAAGTGTGTTCAATTTATCAATGAGAAAGTCAAAAGCAGATAACATAATCTTGGTAATATAGTAATCTGTTAGAATGATGCATTATTTATTATCTATCATTGGCTAGTACAGGGGCATACAACTTTTTCTGACTAGGACAAAAACAGATAAAACAGTTAATGCTATGGACTGCGAGAACAGTGTCTTACCACTAATTATGTATTTTTCGAGTTACAATTTAATTTTGTTATGAACATGTATAGTTCAATTTTTTTGCATTTAATAATTAATACAAAAATCCAACAACCGTTACATAATACTAATGAACTCTTGTGTGTGTGTGTATATAAACACTGCTATTTATATCAACATGTCATGGAAAGTACTAGGGAAAAGAATACTCTAGACCTCATCATCACCCATGAACCAGATGACATAATAGAGCTTACAGTACAGGAACCAGTAGCAGGAAGTGATCACGAAGTTCTACGGTGGACGATGAAGAGAGAGGTAGCAGTAGTTAAAGGCAAAGGAATGGGTTATCATTTCAGGAAAGGAAATTACGAAGGCTTAAGATGCTACATGGCCTCTATTAGCTGGGTAGATATCTTACAGAGAGTGAATACAATTGAATTATCGTACACCTTTAAAACATTAATCAGAGAAGCCTTGAATGCTTATATACCATTAAAAAAATACTCCACGAGGAGGATTCCAAGTTGGATGAATAATGAAGTTGCTAGATTACTTGAGAAGAAAAATACCGCATGAAAAAGTTACAGAACAATAAAAAGTGTTGCCACCTATAACAGCTACAAATTGATTTGTAATAGTGCCACAGAAAAGGATAAGCTGGCAAAGGCAGATTATGAGAAATCACTAGCAAAGAGAGCAAAGAAGAGGAATGGAATAAGGAATTCTTCATACATATAAATGCAAAGAAGATAAGGACAAACCAGATTGGACCCATATGTAATGGGTGTGGGATAGTATTAGATAGCCCAGCTGAAGTTGCAGATGAACTCAACAGTTTCTTTGCATTGATATTTACAGAAGAAAAACCCTTTATGTCAATGAGAAATTATGGGAGTGAAGTTGAAAAAAATGTAATTAATGACATTGAAATTTCACATGTTATTTAATGAAAAAAGTTGAGCCTACAGGCTGGTAAGGCTTCTGGGGTTGATGGCATATACCCTATAATCTTAAGGGAGGAGGAAAGTGAGTGCATTGAACCATTGAGGCTAATTATGAGAGCATCACTGGACTCAGGAGTGATTCCGTTGAATTGGAAAAGTGCCAATGTATCTCCAATACATAAGGGTGGTTCTAAGAGTGAAGTGGGAAATTACCAGTCAGTATGTCTAACTTCAGTAGTAGGGAAAATCATGCAGACAACGATCAAGGGTGGAATTCAGGATCATTTAGATAAAAACTGAATTATGAAGGATACTCAGCATGGTTTTGCAAAGGGGAAATCATGTTTAACTAATTTGGTTAGCTATTTTGATAGGGTCACTCAAGAGCTGGACTTTAGGGAATAATTTCGACAATTTTTATTTGGATTTCAGCAAAGCATAAAGTAACCGCTCAGTCCCACACAAGCGGTTACTTTATAAGCTGAAACAGGTTGGAATCACAGGGAAAGTCTTTAGATGGATAGCTGGATGGCTTCAGGGCAGGAGGCAAAGAGTTGTGATAAATGGTTATTCCTCAGACTGGGTTGATGTAAGAAGTGGGGTTCCCAAAGGATCAGTATTAGGACCACTGTTGTTTTTGATTTTCACAAATGACATCAATGAAGAGATAGAGGGCATGATGTCTAAATTTGCAGATGATGTAAAAATTGGTAGAGTAGTTAATGATCACTGCCAAGCAAAGCTTCTTCAGAATGACCTAGATAGACTTTAGGGATGGTCAGAAAAATGGCAGCTATGCTTTAATCCAGAAAAGTGTAAGGTATTGCACCTGGGGAACAGTAACCCCAAAAAACTTATACACTTGGCGGAGTTGAACTGAAGCTGGTAGCAGAGGAAAGGGACTTGGGTATTACGATACGGTCAGACATGAAGTTCTCCGAGCATTGTAGACTTGTTTCAAGGAAGGCCCATGGTGTCCTATCGATGATTTATCGAACAATTGCTAGTAGAGATAAGGACATCATAATCCCATTATATAAGGCTATTGTTTGAACACACTTGGAATACTGCATTCAAGTATGGAAACAGCACCTAAAGAAAGACAGACATTGTGCTTCTTGAAAGGGTCCAAAGATGGGTAACATGCTTGGTGAGATCGGCAAAAGAGCATCCATACAAGAAAAGACTTCGAATATATGGGTTGCAGAGCTTGAAAACTAGGCACTTTAGAGGAGACTTGATTGATTGAGGTGTTTAAGGCTCTGAGAGGCATAAGCAAAATGAATGAGGATGAAATTTTCATGGTTATAAATGATTCTAGAACAAGGGGCCATAATTTCAAGTTACAGGTGAGATATATTTAAGACTGGATTGCAGGAAGTTTTATTTTAGCCAAGGTGGTTATAAATTACTGGAATAAGTTACCTACATGGGTGGTAGAGGCTGACAGTTGGGGGAAATTCAAAGGTCAGCTGGATAATACAGGAGGAGGGAAACACATAGGTTGTGTGGTAATGTCCTGCTCATATTTCACTAAAAAGGATATAATACACTGATAATCTCAATTATCCTGCCTAAACACACTAGCACTCCATGCATTAGGTTACACAAACACTCTCAGAGTGCTTCATGGCAACACTACAGCAAGGGTGAAATGAGGTTAGCATTTTCCTATAAATTTTTCCAAAAGTACAAAAGAACTTAAATGTTGAAAAACGCATAGTTCAAGTTCATGCAAGAAATAACTTAGTTCCAAAGCATTTCCTTTAAAATTATATGAACTCGTTCCAAGTTAAAATTCCCCTAAAAGACACTAGTTCACATTAAGAAGTCCTATGACTTCAAATGAACTAGTGGTAATCTAAATCCAAACCAGTCTCTTCAGTCAATGTTTCATTTGAATAATTCATAAATATTAAAATGACATTTAGTATCATTTAATAGCATTACAACAAAATTAGTAAGCGCTAACTTAGCTTACCAACAGTAAAGAATTGTACCCACAACTGATGTCATTGTTTCACTATATTTTCTTTTGGCAAGTCCAAAATCTGCTAAAATGGAATAATTATTAAATTAATAATAACACTAGGAAGAACAACAACAACAATCATTATCTTTACAAATCACAATCACACTGCAACAAAATATTCTGCAAAGCATTAGGAAATAAATTAAAAGAATTTACACATACTACTGTTGTTGGAAATTTTTGACTACTCAAGCCACAGTGCATCATTGGAATGAAAACCCTGGAAAAACTCACAGGGCACTTGCTCAAATGAAGAGGTAACAGACAGTTATTAGCTATATTGAATTATATAGTTATATGGCATGTGCCACATAGAGCTCATAATTGGTTATCTTGGAGGTATTCTTCAACCACCCAATCCATGTGGAAGAGCAGTGCTCAGAGGTGTAGCTACCACAGTACAAGAATTAGCAAAATGTAAGGGCCTGATAATGAAGGAGAGAAACATGGGTCTGTCTTGATAAAAAAAATTTTATAAATATTATAGAAAGAAAACAATACTGAATATTATTATTATTATTATTATTAAACAGTAGAGAGCCATCATAAGTTTTCTTATGATTCTGGTAACAGTGGTGAAAAGTCATGAAATTAAAAATAATAAAAGGCTACAAAAGAAATTCTATAGGACAAACCAGATTAAATGATCTTGTCATACTAGCTACTGAATATACAAAAAAAAAAAAAAAAAAACTGCCAAAAGGACCTTAACAAGTTCATTACATCCGATGCATATAAACGTCAAATGGGACTAGAAGTGATGTGCCATTAAAACATAAATATTCAAAAAACATTGTGCTGTACCATGATACATCATTAAGTGACCAATATACAAGTGTTATAAAAGTAAATGCAAGTGAAATCAACTGCTCAAATCTGTTGACACACTGATTGACCACTGCACTATTAGCAGGAATGCTTCATTTTTGTTTATAGCTTCATACTCGTTTTATATGTTTTTACTTGTGCTGAAGTTATCTTATTGTTTATACTCCGGCATGACAACCAGGATGGAGTTTACAATAAATCAATCAATACAAATGTTAATCGTATTTAGCAGTTACGGGCTTGAATCCCAGTCCACTCAAAGAGCAAGTGCCACTGCACTCATGCTCCTGACCACTAGGCTACATCAGGCCTATGTACATGGAATAAACTTTCAATACAATTCAAGTTTTGTCCTCATTTACAGCTCAGCCCAAAAGTAAGTGTTCACTTTGAATAATTCATAATTATTAAAATGACATTCTAGTATCATTTAATAGCATTACAACAAAATTAGTAAATGCTAGTCTGGAATTCATAGTCAAAGACTACGAATTCCAGACTTTTACTTTTCAACCATTATTTAAGAATTTTCAGAATGTTGAAGATTTGGGAATGTCATTATTTCTCAGCATAATAAATTACAGCACCATGAATGCACGCTCTCAAATATAGGTGTAAGCAAACATGTTAAAGAACTAATGTTAAGAGATTTTATAAAAAAAACAGAACAAAAGTAAGATGAATTTTCAAATAAGAACTAAAATTATAAATTAATTATAATGCTATATATTATAGTATTATAATTAATTTATAATCAATAATCAATTTATAAATTAATTATAATGCATTAATTATTATAACAAATATAAAATAATTGTTATATATCATAAATTAATTATAATATTATTATTCATAGATTATTTATAACATTATAGATTATTAAATTCCTTATTTTGATATACTAGCTTTTTAACAGTTTTGTTTTTTTTTTTTAATTCTCCAAATCAGAACATGTAGAATTACATTAAAAACTAAATCTAGGCTCAACAGTAAACATTATTGGCTACCATTACCTTTACTTGGAAGTAAATGCTTTCCCTTTTGTCAAGGGGTTACAGGAACAAAAATCATGGTCGCATACAGAACAGATTTAATAGATACTAGGAACTTGCTACATGCAAGTAATCAGGTTATGTTAAGATATTCTTAAGCAGTCTCCTGGGTATAAATTCAACAAATAAAATCACATATAAAAGGAATTAATAGACTAATGAATTGTACCAAGCAGCAAGTGGGTCACCATTAGAAAAGAAGTTTTCCAACAGAGCTGGGGAAAGATTATTGTATTTTCTGAACCGTAAAATATTTTTATTCAGGAAAAAGTTGCCCAAAATTCTCTTGCACTTTATACATAATGCTATAGCTTACCACAACTGTATTACATTATTTACAGACAGGTTCAGTGCTTTCTTAATTCATATTTTAAAAGTTACTATTGACACCTTTTGGCATCTCTCATCTCGTGAATTTATACCATCACTTAGTTGTAATACGCTTTCAGATTTGTTAAGGAGTGATCCTGTGTGACTAAGGCCAATCTCATTAGCTACTATAATGCAGTGACAAAGGAAAATGGATGCAAAAATTGTTTTAACATCATATAATTAAAGTTCAGAAAATGGAAATTGGTAAAATAATTAGCACTTTAACCTGTGTGGAATGTAATGTGCCTCTAATTTCATAAAGAATTACAGATTATTCTTAGATGTTTTGTGGTACTTCCCATACCTCTTTTTCAGTGACTGTAAAGACAGCAGAACTGGTAAATTATGGTAACTTCATTCACACAGAGTTAATTTGATTACACATTATATTTTAATATTTTAGTCTTCAGTACTTATATGCACACAGGGCTGGCCAGAGCTACGGGCAAGCCAGGCAGTCGCCCAGGGCACTGACACTTTGGGTGCATATGACATTGGGGGTGCCAAAGATTTGAGAGGGTGCATATGCTTCATGAAAGGAGGAAAACGATTTTATTCTGGTGGGTTTTTTTGTGTTTACATTTGTCTTTTTAACTTTTCCCTAGCAAAAATAAAAATATTAACCCAATACAAACACCTTAAATTTTTTCTATCTGAAAGAAAATGCAGGAATACCTTCCCACCCAGGGAGCCAATATACCTCGGGCCGACCCTGTATGCACAATAGAAAACGAATTAGTCAACTGATAGTTGACTAATTCATAAACTATTAGTAAATGTCTGGTAAAGATTAATTTTAGCAATTTAAATAATTTTTAAATCAGTTAATAATTTAGTTAATAAGATTAAAATTTAATAAAATTAAACTTATATAAATAGATAGCAATAAATACTTACATTTCTGTAATGCTGTCCTCCTTTTGACACCATCAGCCTCACACAATAAGACACTGATTTACAATTAATTGCATGTTCTGTACTGTACTCTAAGAATTTTTAAATCAAAACTCCAGCTAAGGTCTCCCAGGGCCAATTGTATAGTTAGTATAGTTTGTACCTGAGGGTGAAGGTATTCAGAGAGAGAGAGAGAGAGAGAGAGAGAGAGAGAGAGAGAGAGAGAGAGAGAGAGAATAGGAATTTGGATGACATAGGATTAGACATCTATTTGGAGGCTAATCTTTGTGAGCATCTTAATTGTGCATGTGGATTTGAGATTATATTAGAGGGGGGTGGGGGGAGGTCTTTTTCCAAGGTATAATTACGTGGTTTCTATTTTTGCTTTATCTGTTCTAATACTGTGCTTTTGAAAATATGCATGTGATTAATATCTATCTGTATGCATTTGTTTCAGTTAATATTGCTGGTTTTGCCAATAATAAATTCTTTAAACAGTCTGCACTTCGTGTATCTGTCAATGGTTAAAACAGAGATATTCTTGAAATCTTATTAGTGATCCTCACTCCAGGTGTTGAATTCAGGACCAAATTTTTTTATTAGGCTGTAGGCTATGTCATATTTATATTCCTTTATTCTTCTGAATAATATTCTACCAGTTTTTCCAATATACAATTTTTTTGGCAATCTTTGAATTATAAATTACACACTGGGTGTTTAGTGGAAAGGGTCTTCATCAGGGGTGAAACAGGTTGGGGGGGTTACCATATTTTTAATGGTGTTAGTTTTTGTAATCTGGTGTACAACCCATATTTTTTGGCTATGTTTTTCATCTGTTCACTAATTTAACACACATTCATCTGACAAAGACCTTCGCAAATGTGGGACATACGCACATTCATCTGACAAAGGACCAGAAAAAAAAGAGTACATTACCATCCCCTGTGTCCCCCACACCATGCCACTAAAAGAATATTTAAGAGATTTAAAGTTCAGAATATACTTTTGATACTGTTCCACATGAACCAATCTGTACAGCAGTAGTGTGTCATCAGAGGCAAGTTGTAGGCTACTATAAAGGGGTAGTTGAGCAGAACAAGACAGAGTGTGGTTATCAATAAGTGCTGCTGTTCTTGGACTAATGTTATTAGAAGAGTCCCCAGGATTCAGTGCTGGGCCCATTACTATTTTCAATATTAATTAATGATATTGATGAAGGCATATCAAGCTTAATGTTAAGTTTGCAGATAATACAGTGGTTGGCAGGATGGTTAAACAAAAATCAAGGTATGCTATAGATGGCCTTATATTTGTCAGTAGAAGTTTACTGACAAATGCAAGGTACTGCATGGGTAGCAATAATCCCAGAATAACATACCAATTGCGTGGTACCACACTTCAGAGTAGTGGAGAAGGGAAAAGACCTGGGCATAATTGTGCAGTTAGACATGAAGTTCTCTGAGCAGTGTAGATGGGCTGCTAGGACAGTTCACGGGGTTTTGCCAATGATGTATAGAAATTTTACTGGCAGGGATAAGGAGGTGATAGCCACTGCCTTATACACTGTATAGCTTAACCATTGCCTTATCTGTTGTATAAGGCAATGGTTAGGCCACATCTTGAGTAATGCATACAGGTAAGGAAGCCTCATTTTAGGAAATGATGTAGACCTGTTGAAATTAGTGCAGAGTAGGGCAAAACGAGATTAGTGAGAGGAACAAAAGGTTGTTGCTCTTACCAAGAAAGGCTTCAATTCTCTAAATTGGAACATCTGAAGGCTAGGCATCTGTGAGGAGATCTTACTGAGGTGTTTAAGGCTTTGAATGGATTCAGTAAGCATCAATGCTGATGGAATCCTTCCTCTTGTTCACAGAACAGAAAAGGGGGCATAAATTTAAATTCAGGAAGGATGGTTGCAGGATTGTTGTTGTTGTTATGGAGGTTTAAGGGCACATAAGCTGCTATGGCTATAATGTGCCTATTCACTTACTATATTAAGAGATGAGAAATTTCCGTAAAGTCAGAAGAAATTCAGAAATCAGAAATTAATAAAAAGCCCAGTTTGATTGAGGAAGTTAAAAAATTCAGAAATATTTTTTATCACCAATGAGATTTTCAAGAGTTATTGATGTCCAAAGATTAACCAGTGACAGCAGGGTTGAAGTTCTGTCTTGTTTATAGTAGAGGCAGTCAATGAGAATAATGCTTAACAGACAAATTGTTAGAACAATGTGGGCACTGTGGTGGATCATCTCCTGTAAGTAAATGAAGGTGAGTCATATAGGTATGACCTATTCTTGCCCTTGAAAGGACTACTTCTTCTCGCCTTGATGTACAGACACTGGAGTGGCAAATTTTCGCAGGATAGATGTGTGGAAATCTGCTATCAGCCATCATGTATTTGATTGATGGAGCAAAATTCCATCTGGTTTTGTGTAAGTGGGTAGTTTGAATAAACGCACTGATAAACTAGGCAAATAATTAATAGTGCAAATGCACAGGTGATGTGGAAAGTGTTGGTTTTTTTTTTTTTTTTTTTGTGAATGCTGTATAAGTTGGCTTTTTTTACATAATTTTGTTATTTTTCACTACTAATACTCTCTGGTAAATAACGTTCTCTGGGCATCCACCAGACCCAAACATAGCAACAGATTGGAAAACCATGTAAAATTATTTATCACTCCATAACACAGCTTTGAAATGTTCTAGAGACCAATTACAATGGGTTGTGTACAAAGCAATTGGTTTGTGTAACTTTAACAGGGTGATTACTAATATAGCATCCTGTGATGACTCCCACTGGAAGTTACTAAGCTGCTCAATGCCTTGATCCATCTACTGTATTTTACTATCTGCTCACTTCTAATATGTTGCTTTTTATACCTATTCCTGAAACATGAATGGCAGGTATGGTTCATTTCCCCAAATCTGGATAATTTTGTCAATATAGGGTGTAAAATACCTATTTCTTTCTTTATTTTCATTAATTGCACCTTAATATATGCTTTCAATATTTATTATATATGAGTACAATGTACACTGGTATATAACTACTCTGAATATGAATTCTTATATAATAAATATTCATACTCAATGTTCTATATGCAGACAGAAAAAAATATAAATCTTTTTTACGTTTTGTTAAATCCTTCTTAGTGTTATAAAGGTTTCTATAAACCTATAAATCATATTATCAGATAAATAATACAACACACATTTTATGAAATTGCTAAAAAAAACATGTTTTTTTAGCAATTTCATATTAATTACCTATACAAAAAACAAGAACGTGAAATCCAACTTACTGATAGTAACCTTGTCACTCTCTCCAATTAATATATTGTATGGAGTTAGATCTCTATGAATTACTTGTTTTACTTTATGTAAATAATGGAGACCTTGTATCAACTATGATAACAAAAGAAAGAAAAAATATATATATCATCTATATATATTTTTACATGTCTGATATAAAAATAGACAGTGAATTTAAAAATTAAAAGTTAAATATCCTTTCTAAGCTTCCCAAACACTGAATTCTTGCCAGAGAACTGGGTATTCAGGAAACTGACTTTTTTCTTTGGTTACAAGATTTAACCATGACCAGATATAAATTAATTCACATTAGAAACATTCAATGTTTCAATAATGTAAACAAGTGTATAAATTACAGCTATTCCTAAGCTATTTATTCAGATTCATTCATATATCTAAAAAAACATACCTGAATCAATATTTTCCATATACGTTCTTCTGTGAACATTTCCTTCTTTTCCTTAAGAGATATGCAACATTCTGCCAGTGAAGCCTCTTCATGCAGTTTCATTAAAATATATAGCTTTCTGTCTGCAAAATTAAACCACATTTTAAAAGTTGTAAAAAGAGAGTGGTACTGTATTATGCCATGCAGTCATTATAAAAAAAAAAAAAAAAAGTTTTGGGAGTATGTTTTTATTGTTATTATTTCAATAAAACATTAACATCTTTAATCCTAAAAACCAGTTCTCAGATGTTTCTGTTATAAAAATTTTATTCACTACACATTAATAAAGTGACAACAAACACAAACAAAATTAATATCTCATTTTGAATCTACTATTTTAAACTAAAACAAAAAACGCTTTAATCAATAACAACTAAAACCAAGCAACTCATGGCAATCACATACATTTAATCAGTAATCCAAATGGGCACTCCACTAATCAACAAAGACTGAACTAGATAAAACAGTCCCATACCATCAGACTGCCCCACCAAACTTCATGATCAAGATGATACACCCTGACAAAAAGTGAATAATCAGGACTTTCTCTTCAGGCAATCTTCACACTCAAATATCTCCATGAGAACAAAGCATCACGTAGCAGAATTTATCACTCCATTGCACTTCCTGCCAATTCAAGAGTGTATATACATTGGAAAATGACACCACTTCAAACACCATTTCACATTGATTACCTTGATATCAGACTTATGTACAGCTGCTTTACCACTGAACCTAAGGCTTTGCAGCTCGCTACTGACTTTCAATATACTGATGAATGTACCTGTGGCCTCTTGGACCTACAACATAATGTTTTCTGCAGACAATATGCACAAGGCATGAATAACCCTCTTTATCATTCATCAAATGCATCCATGCATTTGTGTCGGTCAGACCCTTTTTTCATTGAGGTATCACCTATGGTCCATCATTCAATAACTGCTGACACAGTGGATTATGAGAGGTTCGGATGAGTTACAGTTGCATGCACAGAAATGTTACTGATGTGGCATCCAACCACCATTCTATACTGGCTTCTAACATAATGTAGCTGCACAGACAGACAGACCCACAAGATTTATATTAGTACCTTCTGAGCCAATGTACAATGTTTGATTTGATTTGATTTGATTTAATCTTTAATGGTTCATTGGCAGCTTAGGCCATAATGCTCCAAGTCAACCAATGCACATATGCGGGGGACTTTTGGCACAGTATGTAATATTTGTAGGTGTTTAAATACTTTTTGGTCATATGGTGTATACATACTCTAAAAAACTAGCGAAAAAATCCAATAATTACTGCATAAACAGAAAATTTCATTACACGAATAAACAGGTGACATTTGGCACACTAATAATAAACTATATTTAAACTTTATGAATCTAAACACTTTGACCAACTTTCAGAAAATATAAAACTCAACTTACTTTCACAAAAAACTTTAAGATACTGAATAATGTTAGGATGTGAAAGTTGTTCTCTAGCAATCTGCAGTTCATTGATTGTTTTTCCTAAACTTTCCTCATCTCCTTTTACATTTTGATAAAGCTCAGTAAGATGCAAATTAACCTAAATAGAGAACTATACTTTAAAATTTTGCCAATATTAATTCAGATAATTGAAAATGATTACATCATCTTATTTTTACTGGCAGATGTGGTACAGTAATACCAATGCCCTTAGACAGCCTGAAGTAGCCTAAGACAGAAATACATCTGTGACAGAGGGTCTACAATAGCTTTCCAATGATAAGTGATATTGAAAATACATAATTTGTATAAAACTACATCATTTAAAGACAAAAAAAAACTACATAAAGTGAGTTATCAGAAGCACAAAAAAGAAAATTTTTAATTAACTTTACTAAGTGTACAGTTTTACAGAAATAAAAATAATGAGAAAATTACAATAACCAATTATTCCTTCAGAAGTTTATCCAATTACATTAAACTTAAATAATGTCTATCGGGGAGCTTCATCCATTGTAACTTTTCATATTCCCAGGTCTCAACTTGAACTATATATAGGGTCCTGAGCTGGATATCATCATTCTTCTCTTTCTTGGTGATTCCCTTCTACCTCTCTTTCTCTCTCTCTCAGGGTAACACAGAATTTTTTTTTTTTTGCTAGGGCAGCATAAGCCTCGGGCTTCCTTGCACCATATAGCTAATGCTAATAATAATAATAATAAAATATATCAGAGCAGTTTTCTTAAGCGAGCAACTTCCCTTGCCAATGAACTCAAGAGGGATTTGAATAAAACCTTCAAAGAATTCTTAAAAGCTACTCACAGACTCCTGCAGCAGAACCTTACCCAACTGACTTAGAATCAAAAACCATCCCTAATTGCAGCTCTGCAACTTCAGCCACAGTGAATGTTTGATTGCCTCTTTTGTGAACACATCCACGTAAGTATTTTTGATTATATTCTTTGAAAATAGTGTAATTATTTTAATGTAAATAGAATGAAAACATCCTCTAAACACTTTTGAATTTTGCTTTATTATTGTGTCATTGTTTATCACATTGTTTTACTATTGTACAAAGGGTACTAGGAAAGTTTTGCAATATGACGCAACAATGAATCACAGGAAGCTACTTGTTGCTGCATGTTGAGACATGTTCATACATGCATAGTAGCCGCTGGGCCAAGTCAATGGGCTCAGTTATTCATTAGTAGTGAGAGTGTAAAGTGCTTGCGATGGCATCGTGGTCACGAAATGAGATAAGGACAGTTTTGCGGTATAATTTCGTGTGTGGTTTAACCATAGACCAGTGCTTAGAAGAAATGACTCTTGCACTAGATGATGATTGTCCACATTGTACAACGATATTCAGGTGTTATAGAGAATTCCAAAGGGGAAATTTCACTCTGGAGGATTCTGAGAGGCCGGGAAGGCCACGAACGTCAGTTACAGAGGAAAACGTTACTGCTGTGAGGAAAATGCTTGACGAAAACAGGCGAGTGACCTACCAACAGATAGAGGATACTTTGGGCCTAAATGCACCAGCAATTCGTTCGATTCTGCAAGATCATTTGCACGTGAAGAAACTTTGTTCTCTCTGGGTGCCGCATCAACTGACTGAAGAGCAGATGACACGACGTGTGACTTGGTGCCGGGAGATGTTAAAAAAGTTCGATAAGGGACAATCTCGGTATGTGAACAACATCATGACAGGTGACGAGACTTGGCTGTACTATTACGATCTGCCGGCCAAGGCTCAAAACAAAGTTTGGGTCTTTGATGATGACGACACACCCGTAATTGTCAGAAAATCCCGATCTGTAAAGAAGAAAATGATAGCTGTATTTTTCAAATCGAGTGGAATTGTGGAACGTGTCGTTTTGGACACGCAGAAGACAGTCACAGCTAAGTGGTATACTGAACAATGCCTGCCTAAAGTCATTGGATCTATGAAGAACCTGCGGCCAAAGTCAAGAATGGACACCTGCTACCTCCATCACGATAATGCTCCAGCTAACCGCGCCAAAGCCTGCACCGAATATTTGACCACGACAGGACTGAAACTTCTCGAGCACCCTCCCTACAGTCCAGACCTTGCTCCCTGCGACTTTGCACTGTTCCCGCATGTGAAAATGAAGCTAAAAGGGAGGCGGTTTTCCAGTGATGAGGACCTTCTACGGGCTTGGGACAACGAGTGTGCTTTACTCCCTAGTGAAACTTGGCAGAACTGGTTTAAAGATTGGTTTCGGAGGATGGAGAGGTGTATTGAATGTAGAGGAAATTACTTTGAAAAAATTAAATAAACAAAGCTGTATTGCAAAACTTTCCTAGTACCCTTTGTATTATTGTAACTGTATAGTCATACAGTTACAATAATAACCAACATTCTACCCTTGCTATATACAATAAATTCAACTGTTATGTATATGTTGATGTAAACAAAACAAAATAAAATAATTTAAAATTATCAATTATATTGTTATATTGTGTCTTCTGTTACTGTTGTAGTAGTAGTTAAAAAAAAAAAAAAATCCACACAGCTCATTCATTCATACCCTCCAAGAAATATTTGTCTGGTTCTTCCTTGAATTTATTCAACCAATCCACTCTCAACAACAACAGATGGAACCCTTCCAACAATCAACCACCCACTGACTAAAGGCAAACTTCCACACATCTGTCCTCCAAGCATCCTTCCTCAACTTGAATTTATGTCCCCTTATGTCCCCATTGTGTCCCCACAAGGACTAACAGATTAACAGTAGCCACTGGCAGAGGTGAAAGTGATTCTTGCACTGCTTCTATTGGAATGAGCAGCAGCCTGGAAAACAAGATGCAGGGTATATCAGAGACTGCTGGGAGTCATTGCAGTACAAGTAAACACGTGGGTTGTGTTAGGGTAGCTAAGAAGAGAAACAGGTGCATGTATACTTGCATGTACACCAATGCTAGGAGTTCGGTAAATAAATTTGATGAATTTGAGGTATTGCTCAGAACATCAAAGGCAGATATTGTTGGGATATCAGATGTAGTGTCACAAAGATATAAGGAATGCAGAACTAGAATTTGGGGAGTACAATGTGTACAGAAAGGATAGGAAGGGAGGAGGGGTTATACTATTAGTTAAGAAACACAAAATCCAAGGAAGTGAAGCCAGTCAACATCACTAAACAGTGTAGTGTAGGGTCAGTTTGGTGTGACATAAGCATTGGGAGATCAAAATTGAGAGTAGGAGTGTGTTATAGGCCTAATGACTCTGATGAGTATAATAAGAAACTGTACAGGGAAATAGAGTGGGCCAGTAAATCAGAGAGTCTTATAATGGGAGATTTTAATTTCTCAGATATTGACTGGAATTTGTGGGTTGGTCACTCACACACTAGCAAGGCTTTTGTGGATTTATTGGATGATTGTTTTCTACATCAGCATGTTCAGGAGGCAACTAGAGGAAGTAGTACTCATGATCTGATTATCAGTAGTGATTCTTCATGCATTAAGAATCTGCAGATAAAGGAACCACTAGGTGGCAGTGATCACAGTGTGCTGAAGTGGGATTTACTCAAAGAGGTGGCTACCATCAGGGGTAAAGGGAAGGGTTTTTGCTTTCGTAAAGGCGACTACGGTGGTCTGAGACAGTATTTAAATTCTATACGGTTGGACTAACTGATTATGTTAACAACAGCAAATTCAAAATGGGAAGCATTCAAAGAATTTATCTTGGAAACTACTAGGCTTTATATACCAACTAAGAAATATTGTTCAAGGTTTAGGCCTAAATGGATGTCAGATGAACTAATGAGACATATGGCAGAGAAGAAAAATGCATGGGATACATATAAATTAATGGGTGACATGGAAGCCTACAATAGATATAAGCTGGTCTGTAACCAAATCACAAAGGAGATTAGGCAGACAAAGGCAGATTATGAGAAATCCTTGGCAAAGGATGCAAAGAAAAAAACAAAGAGTTCTTTACCTGTGTAAACTCTAGAAGGAAAGGGATGAATCAGATTGGTCCACTGGATATTGATGGTTCAACTGTTGATGATCCTGCTCAGGTGACTAACAAACTAATTGAGTATTTTGCATCTACATTCACCCATGAAGAGTTATTCAGGGAGGGGAATGCCAGAGGCGAGTTAAACTCTGGCAGTGAGCTAGATGATTTTGTAATAACTGAGAGGAAAGTAATAACTGAGAGGATAAGATTTCAGTTATTGCTTGAACACAGCATGGTTTTGTTAAGGGGAAGTCTTGTCTGACCAATTTGATTGGATACTATGATGTGGTCACAAAGGAACTAGATGCAGGGAATAACTTTGATATCATATATTTGGATCTTAGAAAGGCTTTTTATACTGTTGCACAAGGAAGACTGATGAACAAATTGGAGCAGTGTGGCATTGGAGGCAAATTGCTGCTATGGATAAAGGGATGGTTGAGTGGGAGAAGACAGAGAGTGGTAATCAGTGGACACTGCTCATTGTGGACTAATGTTATTAGTGGAGTCCCTCAGGGTTTAGTGTTGGGTCCATTATTTTTTTCTGTATTTATAAATAATATTGATGATGGTATCAAGCTTAATGTCCAAGTTTGCAGACGATACAAAGGTTGGCAGGGTTGTTAAGGACACTACTGACACCATGCTGCTGCAACAGGATCTAGGAAAGTTGAGCAGATGGGCTGAGGTGGCAAATGAAGTTTAACATTGATAAATGTAAAGTACTACATATGGGAAGCAGTAACCCCAGAGTGACGTATCAACTCTGTGGTACTACACTGACAGTGGTAGAAAACGAAAAGGATCTGAGGGTAATTGTGCAGGCAGATATGAAGTTTTCTGAACAGTGCAGATGGTCTGCAAGAGTAGCTCAGTGTTTTTTCAATGATATACAGGAATTTTTCTAGCAGGGATAAGGAGGTGATTATCCCCTTGTATAAGGCAATCGTCAGGCCACACCTTGAGGACTGTATACAGGTCTGGAGGCTTCATTTTAAGAAGGATGTAGAGCTGTTAGAATGACTACAGAGAAGGGCAACAAGATTAGTGAATGGAACAAAATGTTGCTCTAAGAAGAAAGGCTGAAATTTGCAAATTACAGTGTCTGGAGACTAGGCACATGCGAGGTGATCTGATTGAGGTGTATAAAGCCTTGAATGGTTTGAGCATGCTCAATGCTGATGAGATTCTCCCTCTTGCTAAGAATAATCTCCTGAAAGAGCATAAATTCAAATTGAGGAAAGACAGAGGTAGAATAGATGTGCGGAAGTTTGCCTTTAGCCAGCGGGTAGTTGGTTGGTGGAACAGACTTCCATCCTTTGTTGTGGAAGTTGATAGCCTAAATTAATTTAAGGCTAAGCTGGACAGGTATTTGGAATGAACGGAGGGTTGAAATGGGAGCGTTTTTTTTTTTTTCTGGCTGATGCTGCATAAGCTTGCTTTCTTGCATCATATGCCTCTACTAATGCTAATGTGTGTAGTCTCAGCAAGTGGAAGAATACCATTAACATTCAGCTTACTCAATCCATTCAAGGTTTTAAGCACCTTAATCAAATCTCCCTGCAGGTGCCTAATCTCGAGACAATGCAATTTGCAGAACTGAAGCTTTTCTAAATAAGAACACCCTTTTGTTCCCTTCGCCAATCTGGTTGCCCTTCTCCGCACCCATTCCAGCAGCTCTACATCCTTCCTAAAGTGAGGCATTCAGACCTGCTGGAATGGGTGCGGAAAAGGGCATTGATGAACAGTACTCGCAAGACAAGGCCTATGAGAGCGGGGGGGGGGGGGGGGGGGGGGGGGGGCAGGAAGTACATCGTACCCGGGCCAGGGAGCCAAAGTATTAACTGTAACCTATATTACAGAGCTTCTCAACCGACGTCTGCAGAAAGATTACTGGTGTGCTGCGAGAGGTTAGGAAGAGGAGCATATTCAGGAGGGCAGATGGGGGGACATTACCCTCCCTTAACCAAAAATTTGAAATTAAAGAAAAAGAACGCAGAAGGCGTTTCACTTCTTCTCTAATTTCTCAAGGGGTTTTCAGTGTACGAAGAGCTAACTGAAAGACAATTTCCAGAAAAACCAATGATTTTGTTTAGTGGCGTAACTATTCCAATGCAGCTGCATTTGAAAGGGGATCGTTAAATTTAGAAGACAGATTCATTTCTAAGACAATTAACGAATTTCATTAATAAATGAGACACTTATAGAAATAGTAGCAAATAAAAGATAGTCATGAAATATTCGGCAAAAACCAGTACCAAATATACATATACACAGCGTGTACATCACATTTGATTTTATTCTAGTTTTGAATTTATTTTAGATTTTTTGTGTGTGTGGATACCTGATTGTTGTCGCAGGGCAATGTTTTATTTTACAATACACAAATTTGTCACATAACAGTCTAGCTATGGCCAGTGTTGTCGTTTTAGTATCTTAGATTTGTTTTTTCTTTCCTTTTTTTTGTTTATCTGAAACGAAAAACTGCAAGGACTACGAATGAGTTATTACTATGCTAGCTAGAGACACATCTAAATTGCCGATGATCCTTTGATCCTTGCAAATGTCGATGACATTCTGTGTAAGTGACCGATGCAGTGGGAGGAACCCTTCGTGTAATTACCATTTATCTTGTGGTGTTCAGAGAGCAAATTAAACAATGACAAGGAAAGGAAGAGTAAAACGTCTACTTCAGTCACCCTAAAATTAGCGGGTTTTGATCACACAAGTTGTTTGTCCAACATGTCACTCCAAAGCATGCAGTTTCATTAAATTTATGGTTTTAAGGTCATCTGTTATTTTCACAACAACATTCTACCCTTGTCTATTGCTTTCTTTCTATACAGCCAACAAGACTGGACTTTGTTGCTTTTAATACATTTTATAACCGTTTTATATGTATCTGTTCTGTTTTTGCATGGGGTGGGAAAATTTGTTGCAAAGTTACTTTAAGGAGAAACTGGGGAAACGAAACAAAAAAATTCAGCAAATCAGCTGTTTTCATTTTGCTTTATTGGCACAGGAAGAAAGTTCTGCAGCTCTTATCATGCACTATTCTGTGATTCTGCATTGTCAAGTGTAGTGATTTTACATTTTCCAGTTTCTCAGAGCAGAGCACGAAAAAAATGCAAGCATTCTTTTCTAACCATTCAAGCATTCTTACAGGTTAGAAACCTGTGATAGAAAGGCTAAAAATGTAAGTAAATTTATTATTCCAGTTTTCATTAGTTTACACAGGATGGACCATTCACAAACAGAGGCGGACTCACCATAAGACTTACCAGGGAAATCCCAGTGGGCCAGATGCTGGAGAGCAATGTGCAATTGCATGGCCATAAACACTGTTGTGAGGCCATTATAAGTTTTCCTCAGTAAGAATTTTTGACCCAGTCTGCCTTTGTTTACAAATATTGAATGATCCTTGATGTCTGCTATAGTCAAAAGGTTGTCCAGTTTTGATATAATGTTACTCATTGCTGCAGATTTTTTTTTTTTTTTTTACTATTCTTTGCATTTTGTTACAACTTCACAGAACGATCTGTAAACATTACAGATCGTTCTGTGAAGTTACTCTGGTGTCAGTATTTTTATTTTTTTTTTTTTTCATTGAAAACCTGTTGCTGGATCATTTATAGATTATAGAAAGATGCAATATGAATTTCAAAAAGTTATTTTCTGTGATTTCAAAAATTTGAAAAGATTTTATTTTGAAGTTTTGTATGAATTGAGTATTAAATATTTAATACCTTCCGTAGTATTTATATTTTACTTTTCTTGTCATAATTACATATAATATAACAAATGTAATACATTTTTTCAAAAAGTCCTTATGTTGTTGTTGTTTGTTTGTTATTTGGTTTTTAGGAGCATTAGCAACTAAGGCCATATTGCTCCGGGATATGCAGTGGTCATTTCCCTGACCTTTCCGCATCCTCTGTATTTGGTGGTGACGGGCTTGAACCCCGGTCTAATCAAGAAGCGTGTGCTATGCACTGCTGCTCCTTCCCACCTGGCTACGGAGTCGCCAAAAAGTCCTTATGGACACCCCAAAACCTGCTCCGGTTTATCTCTGTGTGCCGTACAAAAATTATAAGTTCCCAAGTGTGCCATGGCATGAAAAAGGTTGGGAAGCACTGCTATATTACACATTATTGTAACAGTTCATAGCTTATCTATAGATAAGCTATATTTGGTAACACTGCAATGTGCAATGTATACAAATTATTACAAATACACAAAATATAGTCATAATATTATTATTTTTATAACTATCTACTTTTATTTTTATAATAAAATTCTTATGTAGTCAGGAAATTGTTTTTTATTCTTTCTGAAAACAAAAAATAGAAAATAAATTACTGCAAGTACGTAGTAATTGCCAGCACATAGACTGGCAGATACAGTGAGTGTCGCACATGCTCAGTCAAGTCAGAACTTCTCCATCAGAATGCCATTCATGACAGGTTGGAGCTGGCTGTGACTTGTGAGCTGACTGACTCATGACACTAAGGTTGGAAACACACTACTATCACTTCATGGGACTTCACATGTAAGCATGTCTAACATCAAACGTGGGGGAGCTATATTTCCCATTTAGTTTATTGCTTGGAGACACACTGTTGTCATTGGCTGTATTCACAAGATAACATGTCAGGCTTCAAGCCGAATCACGTTTTCAGGAGCTCGGATATTTCTGTTCGAACAGAAATTTCGTTAGGCGTGACAAGAGGAAATGCAGAAAATGCTAATAGAAAATTAAATACAAGTAAATAATGCTGTTTTGAGTGCACAAGTAAGAATATCTGAAAACAAATAACAACAACATCAAGGATCTTGCTCCTGTGCCTATTCCAAAGCACCCTCCACTTCAACCAGCTACTCAACATACTCACCGCAAATGTCCAGTCATAAGGACACTCAAAAATGGCCAAAGGAAGAAAATAGAGTAGCAGTATTTAACAAATTTAGAGAACGAACAAGTCAATCATTTCAATTTGTACAACTCATAACAATTTCTTACAAGTTCAATTTTTAGGGTTGAGAAGTAGTTTTTTGTTGTTATTAAATTTAATTAAAAATGTCATGCAAAGAATTTTACGCATATGTACTAAAAAAATGAAAAATTGTTAAAGAAAATTTGCTCAAATGAAAAGTATTGCTACGTAAATATTTTATTTTTTATAAAATAAATCAAGTTTAAAATGTTGACTGCCAAGGCTTATTTGGATAAACTGGTCTCCAACACCAATTTGAGTTAGGCATGTTAAATTATTCAAAACCCAAATTATAATATATATTCATCACCAAAACTCATAAAAAAAGCTTATTGTTGTAAAAAAAAAAAAGCTTCGGGAATTATCTCGTAGTTGGCATATGTAATAGAAAAAGAACCTAAAACATGGATAAGAAGAGACCACTGACTGATGAAGAGCTTGAGCTCTATGTTAATATGAGTGACTTGGAATTTGAAGAGCTTTTTGACGAGTCGTACGGTTCTGGTTCATAGATCGATCAGATCAAATACTGTCATATTATTCAGCACTAAGAAAACCATCAGATGTTCGAAAAAAATTGCATTATATATTATAGAAATATATATGCATAACGCATACATCCTTTTCCATCAAGTTACGGGTTTCTCTGAATTTTGGACATTTTTTGGTGGAACCCATAACTTGACGAAAAAGTTACGTTGAATGTTTGGAGAAAAAATTCTAAACTTCCAAGAAGATTAAGTCTTCTGAATGTAAAATTCGTTATTTAGAATTTCAGTTGGCTATACCACCAACTGAAAAAAAAACATGCCCAACTAAATCGTGTTAAGCATGTACGAGAAATAAAAAGTGCCATGGAACACGCTATTATTGTCCAGTGCGCTAAGAGAAGCTAGCTCTTTGTGTGAAGAAAATATTTTTTTTTGTGAATAAATTCTGTTTTCTGATGCCGTGGTTGATTTTTCATTCTTATCCCTGAAGCCAACTGTCCATCAGTTGCACATTTTTGCTACGAATATACTCAATAGCTGCGCCTGAAAGGCAAGTCATACCAGTCTGAGCTAACTCGTAGTCGGCATCCTGGGCCAGATCGCCAAATATGAATTAACTCGTAGTTGGCATTCAATGTGTTAATGAATATGTATTGTAAACAATTACATAAAACATTTGATGTTAATATTTATAAAAGAAAGTGTTTGTTTTACGTTTTGGTAGACAATGTTATAGTAGGATTAATTGTCCGCTTCAATGCTGTTAAGCAGTTGGCAGAAAAATTTGATTTCTTGTGGATATGTCTCACCATGTCTGAAAGTGATGTGGAGAGAAAAGCTTTATCTTTATCAGAGTAATAATCCTGCTGACCTTAACGGTGATAATTTTGGAAAAGAAATGCAACATTTACCCTCAGTACATAGAGCAAATTTTGCAAATGCACAGTTAAAGCCATTAGATCTGCTGAACTTGTTAACAGAGTACAGACTTGGTGACCTGTTTCCAAATGTTTGTGTTAGCTTAAGAATACTATTAACAATTCCAGCAACAGAAAAGTCATTTGGCAAACTCAAGCTGATTAAGAATTAAGGTCTATAATGTCTCAGGAACGTCTTGTGGATTTGGCCAGGCTAAGTATTGAATCAAACATTGCCAGGACAATTAATTTTCATGCTGTGATTCGAAATTTTTCAGGAAAAAAGGCCAGGAAAGCTCTTTTTTTTTTAAAAGTAAATACTAAGCCCATCTACTTTTTTTTTTTTTTTTTTACTTTTTACTAATAATTGTCTTATAATGATCTGATCTGCATTGCAATATAAAAGGATGTTTCAATGTGAATTCTTTCTCCTTATCTGTATTGTAGCATAAACAAAGATATTCAAATCAAATGTGCTTTCTTCTCTCTGATCCTCTTATTTATTATCATCATGGAGGATATAGGAGCATAAAGCCTCAAATGCAGAAAATCAACAGAGTGCTCCATTCCACCCTTCTCTCATCTTCCATACCCTTTTTAGCCTTACAGGCTACAGCTCATGGCATAAAACCATAGTGGATAAAAACAGAATGACTAATGGAGAAGGGAAGGGGATCCAAAAGAAACTTTGTACCCCAGATAAAATTCCTCTCAGAGACCCTGACTCAAGATGTGGCCTAAGGTATAATCACCTCCTTATTGCTGCTAGCCATCCCTTTATCCATAGCAGAAAGCTGCCCTTAATGCCAGATTGCTCCAGTTTGTACAGCAGTCTTTTATGTGCAACAGTATCAAAAGTCTTCCTGAAATCCAAGTATATGATGTCAAAATTATTTCTTGCATCCAGCTCCTTTGTTACAGGATCATAGTATCTAAACAGACTGGTCAGACAAGATTGCTCCTTAACAAGTCCATGCTGTGACTGATGTATAACTACATTCCTATCTAGATGGTCCTGCATTACGTCTTTAACCAGTGACTCCATTATTTTTTGTTGGGGCAGAAGTTATGCTAAAAAGAGCGTATACTCATGTCACCTTTTGATTCCACTTTGTGAAATGGAGATACATTCATACATCTCCAGTCCACAGGAACCTTCCTTGAATACAAAGATGCTTGCATAATTATGGCTAAGAGTTTGCTAATGCTTTGCTGCCTTTTTTTATGTTTAGTTTCAACAATTTCTCTTCCACTTTCCTTTCAATTATCACAAAGTCATTTAGCTCCTTGCTAGAGTTTTTTTGTCTGCAACCCAACCAGGGTCATCAACAGTTAACCCATACATATCAAGTGGCCCAATGTGATTCAACTCCTTCCTTCCACTGCTAATATAAGCATAGACTTCTTTGCTGCTTATTCTTTGCATTCTTTGCCAGAGACCTCTCATAATCTGCCTTAGCTTGCCTAACCTCCTTTGTGACTTGATTACAGACTAATTTATATCTACCATAGGCTTCTATATCACCTGATAATTTAAATGCATCCCATACACTTTTCTTCTGTGCCACATGTCTCAATAGTTCACCTGACAACCATTATTAACAGTATTTCTTCATTGGTATCAAGAAATAAACAGTATTTCTTCATTGGTATCAAAAAGCCTAGTAGCTTCTTTGATTACTTCCCTGAATATTTCCCATTTGATGCAGCACACCTTAAGAGTTATTTTCATTGAAATCAATGGAGTTCCCCCTAATCTTGAAGAGGGCCACAGCACACCAAAGTCTCAGGATACACATTGTGGGAACCACTGAAGCCTACACTCTCAATGATGGTCTGATCAATATCTTACAGTGCTTCACATGAATGTGTTCCTGCCTTTATAAATTTTCGTGTTATGGGCTAACATTTTCCCAGATGTATTTTTAATAGTGTTCATAAAACTCTGAAGATTAAAAGAAATGTTTTGCAGTTTGTGAGCATACATGTATATCGTCTTCCATCACCTTGTATTTATCTTTTTTCTTATTGTATCATCAACCTCATTAATTTTTTCCATGTTGTATAAAAGAAAAATGAAGTTTACTATGTTTTTTTTTTTTTCCATATATTTTAGTGGCATATTTATTGTTTTTCCTCTAACTTCTATTTTCTCTGGGATCTTGGTCATGACAAACGTGGTACTTTCCAGGAATGTATTCCCTGTGGTAGGAAAGGAATTCCTTTCCTACCACAGGGAATACATATCTCTAAACTATTTTAGCCATTAATATCATAAGCCTTAGACTATTTAGGATAAAAAAAAAAATTGTTCTTACCAGTGTAATAATATTTCAATTAAAAGTATGTTTTACTGGTTTAAACAATTATTGTTTAATATTGTTTATACGATAAATAAATATTGTTTAAACAATATATCTTATAGTCATAAATTTATATTTATATAATAACTTATCGTAGTGCATTTATCTTATATCATCGTGGTCAGTGGCATAGCCAGGGTAGGGTCAGCAAGTACATTGTATCCCCTGATGCTGAAATCTGGTATTGTGACACTTTTAAGCATTAGGCAATTGGCACCTTTTTTTGTGAATGTACCTGCTGACAAAAAATTCTGGCTACACCACTGATCACAGTTCTCATTTACAGATGTTTGTTTGTTTGTTTGTTTGTTATTTGGAGCATTAGCAACTAAGGCCATATTGCTCCAGGATATGCGATGGTCATTCCCTGACCTTTCCGCATCCTCCGTATTTGGTGATGATGGGCTCGAACCCCGGTCTAATCAAGAAGTGTGTGATATGCACTGCTGCTCCTTCCCACCTGGCTACGGAGGTGCCTCTCTCTCTCATTTACAGACAAAACCAATCTAAAATAAAATACAACTCAAGTAGATCAACACACTAGAAAATTTCCAAGTACTTTCTCCTATAAACTAAGCACTTTAAATTGCAGTAAAACCTTTTCCTGAAATCCTTAATACACCTTTGTTTTCAGTAAATATGATCACTAATTTTGTTCTGGGTAAGATGCACAGTATAACCTAAGTAAAGACAGTATAATTGAAAAATGCACCATTGCTAATATTATGAAAGAGAGCCTTCCACTTTCTTGGAAATGGAATTTGATATACATTGTATAATTCTTGTAGGGTTCACAGGTACACATATACATAAACAAAGATAATTTATTTGTATTTACTATTATTTACCACATTAACATGATGGTAAAATGAAGCTAACACAGAAAATATGATAATCTTAATGTTTAATAAAATAAATTAGTCATTATAAGCCAAGATTTTTTTTTATTATAAAACTAAAGTGGCCTTCTTTATCACTATACAAATGGCACTGCTCTCATAAAAGCAGGGTTCAAAGGCAGACTTTATAGCAAAAATGTATCATATAATTTTATATATTATAAAATTTATAGTTATAGCAATAAAATATACAATAAAATGCCCAAATATTAATGTACCTCTTTCATAGCAAAACAGGAATTTGCTTCTTTAATGCTTCTAACTTTATATACAGTCCCAAAAGCTCCAGAACCAAGGATATCCATTACAATGTATTCTCCAACAATGAATAAAGGTCTTGTGCTATACAGATTCTCCAAATTCTGCTTCATAACAACCAGTTCACCTTTCTAATCAAGATAAATTAATTTAAAATGCATGGCAATATACTGATATATAAACTGTATTAATGTACTGAAATGGGATGCTTTACCTTTTTTGCTTTCAGTCTATACAGGGAATTGACATCACAATATGCTGCACATTCTGGCATGGTGTGATGTCGATTTCCTCTATTAAGAGATTGTGAAAGGAAAGAAACAAAAATAAACTTAACTCTTTGTTTTGATCCATTCATATGCAGAAGCTTTTGAAGAATACGTGAAAAATTGACATTTTTGACCACTTAGATTATGAAATTAAAGAAGGGATGGGGAGGGGAACTACACAATAAAAAATTTTCAATGAAAAATATCATAATTGCCCATATTATAAGAATTTTCAGACTGAATGGAACCTTCACCAAATACCAAAATTCATCTTTCACTATTTTATTTCCTTACTAACATGTTAATAAAAAAGCATTGTTGATTGCTCTTCAAATGATACAATGGATCAGAAGATAACACCAAGGTCCCCTTAATGTTTCATGCCTCTCTGCAATCCTGAGAATGTGCTGTGCTGCTGTTTTCAACTTCCCTACACTCACATATTGGATGCGAGTGTAGGGAAGTTGCCCTGTTCATTTAACCAAACACCAAACCTTCTATAGGACTCACCTGTAGACACATCTTATGTAGTAAACAGGAGCCTGAAGTTTGCACATGGATGATCGAAGTTGAGAGAAAAATTCAAAGATTTGATTTGGGAATAATATATGAGTCTTTAAGGTTCAGGCTAGTTTTGCAGTTTTATTACTAAAACCAGGATTTTTTTTTTTTTTTTTCAGTTGTATTTTTTGCTGTCTTTTTTTTGTTTTATGTTGTCAACATGTTCCTCATATTTCATATGGTTAGAAATATCACTTTTCCTACCATATGCTACATTAATGTCACACTGGAAATACTACAAAATGCAAATTTGCTTCCATCTTTTTTTTTCTCACTGGTAGACACAGCAATATACAATAGCTTTTTACTTTAGTCATCCACCAATGTTGTCTGCACTCAAAACAAATAATTCAGTAACAACCATTTAACACCCACAGGAAAATAAATCTGACTGCTGAAATCTCAGATAAATATATCCACTCTGGACAATCATAAAATATATATTGGTCTTGACTTCATCATTCAGATATACTGAATGACAAAGTCATTGTGAAATATAGTACGATACAGTACAGTACACTTTATACTGTACTGGTTGTAAAAGACAGATGATAAGACAGATGGTCTGATGATAGGACGTCGCAAGTATCTTGAAACATCACCTCTGCATCAAATCTGGTGTAATTAGGTTATAAGCACTTAATAAACTAATTCTTAATTACAGTATATATAGTATATCTGAATTATAGTATAAGAGTCTTTTATTATATAATTAATCCATGAATAATTGCTATGCATCATCCTTCCCAAATTATATAAAAAATTTATGCTTATAGTCTAACACACAACAATCAAACAAATATATAATTTTCTTGCTGAGATGGAAAGAGAAGGGTCAAAATTAGATTAAACTACTTCTTTCTTTTGATTCTCAGAGATTTCTTTTCCTTTGAGATATATCTTCTATTCATAATTGGGTCAGTCAGTTTTGCACAGAAGTAATGAGATTTTTCTTTGGGAATTTTTTCATAAAACTGTGCCACCCCTTGCTATATACAGCCCAAAGAGCAAAGTGGAATAGGATGGGATATTACAAGGAAAACAATCATATAAAATTAAAACTCTCCCTGAATAATCTTAATGTTAACATCTTAAAGGTCACTATTTCATCAAACTCTCAGATCAAGTCTACAACAGATTCTTACCTGCAAATTACTAATATGAGTCACCAGGTTCTTATAAGCATCAGGATCTCTTACATAATGTCCGATATTGATAAATTCTTCAAAGAGCTTAGGTGGAAAAATATGACGGAACATATAGCGATTCTTTTCTAGACTGAATAAGAATCTCATAGCTCGAATGGCATATTTCTGCATTACAAGTAAAAGAAACAAAGCATAACTTAATGAACAATTTAAAAAAAAAAAAAATGCATTAACACTAAGATATCTTTGATTAGGAAGACCACCCCCTAACTGTAACTTCATGCATTGCATTTAACACTACCATTGCCATATAGCTAACTCTCTGTGTAAGGGCAGAGCCCAGCACATCACCCCTGGCCTTTGGCCATGACGGGACAATTGCAACTCCACTTACATTATGTACATCACATTCATTTAGTTGCAATATAGATTATCTCTCTCTCTCTCTCTCTCTCTCTCTCTCTCTCTCTCTCTCTAAATGCATTTCAAAGGGTGCTGGGAAATAATTGCTGATGCCAGATTAGTGGAGATGAGTACCTCAGAATTGCTGTCTAAAAGGTTAACAGTGGCTGCAGGCAGAGGCAAAAGTGATTCTTGCACTGCTTCTATTAGAATGAGCAGCAGCCTGGAAAGCAAGGCAATGGAGATTTCCAGGACTGCTGGGAGTCATAGTGGAACAAATAAATACATGGGCTGTGTTAGGGTAACTAAGAGTAGAAACAGGTGCATGTATACTTGCATGTACACCAATGCTAGCAGTACAGTTAATAAATTTGATGAGCTTGAAGTGCTAGCCAAGATATCAAAGGTAGATATTTTATTTTATTTATTTTTTTTTTTGTTAGTTGTTGGCGCATCGGCTTCTGTGGCCATATTGCACCTCCCAAGGTTTTTGCATTTTCTACTCTGATCCGAGCCCGAGATGGGATTCGAACCCGCAACCTTTGGGTTGCTAGGTAGGCACTTTACCCACCCAGCTAGCCCAGTCGGAAAAGGCAGATATTGTTGGGATATCAGAGACATGGTGTCACACAGATATAAGCAGTGCAGAATTGGAATTTGGAGAGTACAATGTGTACAGAAAGGAGATCAACAGGACAGGAAGGGAGGAGGGGTTATGCTGTTAGTTAAGAAACACATCAAATCTAAGGAGGTGCATCCAATTGATGTTGGCGGACAATGCAATGTTTAGTCTGTTTGGTGTGACATAAGCACAGGGAAAGGAAAAATGAGAGTAGGTGTGTATTATAGGCCTAATGAATCTGATGAGTATAATGAGCAATTGTGCAGAGAAATAGAGCGGGCCAGTAAATCAGAATGTCTTATAATGGGGGATTTTAACTTTTCAGATATTGACTGGAACTTGTGGATTAGTCACTCGCACACTAGCAAGAATTTTGTGGATTTATTGGATGGCTTTTCTATAGCAACATGTTCGAGAGGCAACCAGAGGGAGTAATACTCTTGATCTGATTATCAGCAGTGATTATTCATGCATTAATAATTTGCAGATAAAGAAACTACTGAGTGACAGTGATCACTATGTAGTGATGTGGGAATTACTTAAAGATGTAACTACCATAAAGGCTAGAGGGAAGGGCTTTTGCTTTCGTAAAGGTGACCACATGGGGTCTCAGACAGTTTTTAAATTCTGTACAGTGCGATCAACTGATGATGTTACCAATGTTGAATTCTAAATGGGATGCCTACAGGGACTTAATTTTGGAAGCTACTAGGCTTTTCATTTCAACTAAGAAATACTGTTCAAGGTTTAGGCCTAAAGGGATGTCAGATGAACTAACAAGGCTCGTGGCAGAGAAGAAAAATGTATGGGATGCATATAAAGTATCAGGTAGTAGTAGTAGCAGTAGCATGTGATGCAAGAAAGCAAGTGTATGAGCTTATGCAGCATCAGCCAAAAAAAAAAAAAAAAAAAAAATCACACCATTCCATCCAAATGCCTGTCCAGTTCCTCCTTAAATTTATTTAACCTGTCAACTTCCACAACGACAGATGGAAATTTGTTCCAGCAATTAACTACCCGCTGGCTAAAGGCAAATTACCGCACATCTATTCTACATCTGTCTTTTCTTAATTTGAATTTATGCCCCCTTAGGTTCGTAATCTGAACAAGTGGAAGGATCCCATCAGAATTCAGCGTGCTCAACCCATTCAAGGCCTTATACACCTCAATCAGATCACCACGCAGGTGCCTAGTCTCCAGCCACTGCAATTTGCAGAACTTAAGCCTCTCTTGGTAAGAGGATCCCTTCATTCCCCTCACCAATCTTACTGTCCTTCTCTGTACATGCTCAAGCAAATCAGCATCCGTCCTAAAATGAGGCCTCCAGACCTGTACGCAGTACTCGAGGCGTGGCCTGACCATTGCCTTATACAGGGGACAATCACCTCCTTTTCCCTGCTAGCAAAATTCCTATATATCATTGACAAAACCCCATGACCTGCCCTGGCAGCCTGTCTTTGCTCAGAAAACTTCATATCTGACTGCACAATTACTCCCAGGTCCTTTTCATTTTCTACCACCTTAAGTGTAGTACCACACAATTGTTACGTTTCTCTGGGGTTACTTCTACCCATATGCAGTACTTTGCATTTGTCAAGGTTAAACTTCAGTTGCCACTTCTTAGCCCATCTGCCCAAATTTTCTAGATCCTTATGGTAGCACACTGACATTACTGTCATTAACAACCCTGCCAACCTTTGTATCATCTGCAAACTTTGACACTAAGCCTGATATATCTTCATCAATATCATTGATAAATATACAAAACAACAGTGGACCCAACACCGAACCCTGTGGGACTCCACTAATAACATTAGTCCACGAAGAGCAGCACCCATTGATTACCACCCTCTGTCTTCTCCCACTCAATCATCCTTTTATCCATTGTAGCAACTTAACCTTAATACCATTCTGCTCCAATTTGTTCAATAGTTTTCCATGCACAACAGTGTCAAAAGCTTTCCTGAAATCCAAATATATGATATCAAAATTATTTTTTGCATCCAATTCCTTTGTAACCCCATCATAATATCATCTGTAATCAAGTCACAAAGGAGGTTAGGCAGGCAAAGGCAGATTACGAGAAATCCTTTGCAAAGGATGCAAAGAAAAACAGCAAAGAGTTCTTTACTTAACTCTAGAAGGAAAGGGATGAATCAGATTGGACCACTTAACATAGATGGGTTGACTATTGATGATCATGCTAAGGTAGTTGATAAACTGAATAAGTATTTTGCATCTACATTCAAACATGAGGAGTTATTCAATGCCATGAGGAGTGCCAGAAGTTTATCAAACTCTAACAGGGAGCTAAATGATTTTGTAATAACTGAGAGCAAAGTGGAGGAGAAATTGTTGAAGTTAAACATAAAAAAGCACCTGGGGTGGATGGGATCTATCCAGTTATATTAAAGGAGGCAGCAAAGTAAGTAAGAAAACCCTTAGCCATAATTATGAGAGCTTCCTTTGACTCAGGGGAGGTCCCCATGGACTGGAGGCATGCAAATGTATCACCAATTCACAAAGGAGAGTTCAAAAGGTGACACAAGTAACTATAGACCTGTTAGTTTAACTTGTGTTCCAGGGAAAACAGTGGAATCACTGGTTAAAGAATCATTGCAGGATCATCTAGACAAGACTGCAGTAATACTTAAGACACAGCATGGGTTTGTTAAAGGGAGGTCTTGTCTGACCAATTTGATTGGATACTATGATGTGGTCACAAAGCAACTGAATGCCAAAAATAATTTTAATATCATATACTTGGATATCAGGAAAGCTTTTGATACTGTTGCACATGAAACACTGCTGTACAAATTGGAGAGGTATGGCATTAAGGGTAAGTTGCTACAATGGATAAAGGGATGGTTGAGTGGGAGTTGACAGAGAGTGGTAATCAATGGACACTGCTCTTCGTGGACAAATGTTATTAGTAGAGTTCCCCATGGTTCGGTGTTGGGCCCATTGTTGTTTTGTATACTTCTCAGTGATATTGATAAAGGTATATCAGGTTTAATGTCCAAGTTTGCAGATGATACAAAGGTTGCCAGGGTTGTTAACAACAGTAAAGACAGTATGCTACTCCAACTGGATCTAGATAAGTTGGGCAAATGGGCTGAGAAGTGGCAACTGAAGTTTAACATTGACAAATGCAAAAAGTACTGCATATGGGTAGCAATAACCAAAGAGAAATGTACCAACTGTGTGGTACTACACTCAGGGAAGTGGAAAGTGAAAAAATTGTGCAGTAAAATATGAAGTTTGCTGAGCAGTGCAGTCGGGCCGCCAGGGCAGGTCATGAAGTCTTGTCGATGATATATAAGAATTTTGCTAGCAGGGACAGGAAGGTGATTATCCCATTATACAAGGCAATGGTCATACAATGGCAATGGCCAAGGCAATGGAGTACTGTGTACAGGTCTGGAGGCCTCATTTTAGGAAGGATGTAGAGGTGCTAGAATGAGTACAAAGAAGGGCAACAAGATTGGTGAGGGGAACAAAGGGGTGCTCTTACCAAGAAAGGCTTAAGTTCTGCAAATTGCAGTGCCTAGAGAGTAGGCACCTGTGAGGTGATCTGATTAAGGTGTATAAGGCCTTGAATGGGTTCAGCAAGCTGAACCCATTGATTGGATTCTTCCTCTTGCTCAGATTAAGAATCTGAGGGGGCACAGATTCAAACTGAGGAAAGACAGTTGTAGAATAGATGTGCAGAATTTGCCTTTAGCCAGTGGATAGTTGATTGGTGGAACAGACTTCCATCTTTTGTTGTGGAAGTTGATAGCCTAAATAAATTTAAGGCTGAGCTGGACAGGCATTTGGAAAGAATGGAGGAGTGAAATGGGAGGGTTTTTTTTTTTTTAGCTGATGCTGCATAAGCTTGCTTTCTTGCATCATATGCCTCTACTAATGCTAATTCAGTGTTTCCATATAGACACATCTCATGTATGTTAAGAGCAACCAACTGTGGAAAAGTCAGAGGAGCCCATTCAATCCAGCCACAAGAGAAGAATTCATTGTGCTGCCTAGTAAAACAGACATGCCATTGTGGACAATACAACACAACATGGGTTTCCTATACCCATGTTGTGTTGTGGACAATACAGCACAACATGGGTATAGGAAACCCATTTCAACATCCATGCGTCAAACTGCAGCAATGATTACACTATCATTCAACAGCCCACTAGAGTATCCCTGCTACTAATTACTCGTTACAAGAAAATAAGCCTATGATGGGCACAGAAGTATAACATTGGACAGCAGATAAATGGAAATGGTTTGCCTGGTCCAATGAATCCAGTTTCCAATTGCATCATGAAAACAGGTGAGTGTGGTGTAGCATACTCAACACAAGTTTCTTGAACCGGCGGGTCAGTGTAATAGACTCTTATTGGGGTCAATGTAAAAGATTCTCCAGTGGAGTCAATGTAATAGTCTTTCTGGGACATGTTTGGATAGGAAACCCTGGGCTCCCTAGTAATTATCACAGCACTTCACTGGAGAATCCTACTTTTTCTGGAGAGTCCACCTTTTCTGACTACTTGTGCCCATTTATGATGGTCATCCCAGATAACCAAGGCACCTATCAATAAGACAATTCTCCATGTCGCACAATTGAAATGGTGCTGGACTACTCTGATAAGCATTCTGGGAATTGAATTCATCTTCCTGTGGATGCTAAACTCACCTGATCTCAGTCCAAATGAATATATGTGATATAGGATGTTGTGGGATTCAGATGCATGGGTTACATTACCAGTGGACACCCACCTTCACCTTATGGAATCAATGCAGTTGTACCCAGGCCATGCTGTGGTGGTGCAATTGGGTACTAGGTAAGTGTTCCTAATACAGAGGTGTATGTGTGTGTGCGTGTGTGCACATATACACAGACTGTTCTAGGCACTGAAAACTCCAATGAAATCCTATTTAATAGCTAAGAGTTTTTCACTACACATAGCTTCAACAGAATTATCTTTTAACATCCATGTAAAGAAAATATCAAATTAACGAATGTATATCTGTATAAATAATATACATTATTTATTTGGATATAAGACAACTTTTTCTCCTAGCTTCAATAGCCAAATTTCACAAGTTGCCTTAGTAACTACTGTCATAACTTATTTTATAACTTAGTTATAAAATAACACTACTGAATGCCAAGTAAATATGGAATGCCAAATACTGTTATTCTCCTAAAATTTGCTGAATATATCAGTTACTAATTAAAAAGTTCATATAAAAAAATAACTTGTTAACAAATAACTACTTAGATTAAGAAAATGGATAAATACTGCACTCGTAATATTATGCCTTAGAGAATGAAAAATTTTTCCAGAAATTATGACATCTTAAAAGAACACCACTGTCTTTTAAAACAAATAAAATATTTCAGTAATAATAGTTACATACAAAATGAGCTAAGTAAAGGGTTATAAATAGCTTTCTTGAAACTAACAGAACAAGGTTTGTGCTATCGCTGCAAGCACTTAAGCATAAGCTAATTTATTTTCCTACAAACTCTCTCCCCTCTCCCACTTCCAAGCTCTTTCAGATAACAGGATTCAAAACTTTTAAGTGGCATAAGGC
Source organism: Mastigoproctus giganteus (assembly GCF_048544385.1). Taxonomy (NCBI): domain Eukaryota; kingdom Metazoa; phylum Arthropoda; class Arachnida; order Uropygi; family Thelyphonidae; genus Mastigoproctus; species Mastigoproctus giganteus. Next base: position 181,908,558 of record NC_143584.1, on the reverse strand, counting down.
TAATGATTATCTATACTGAAATCCCTTGTCCAATGGAATCATTTTTAGTTCATTTTCACCACTGCTTGAGTTATACTCGTGTTCGTGTATAATTTTTTTACCAACAATTGGATGAATCTGCCAACATTTACTATTTGCTGATTAGTATTACGAAGGCAAAATACCAACAGGTATGCTATCATTCTTCACAAGATGTTGCTTAATTCTTCTGTTCAGTTGGAAACTCCTGAAATATCAAAAACCAACCCCAAAAATGTAAAATGGGTTTTCTTTTCCATTCTGATAATTCACAGGTCAACAAGTATTTTTCATAGGGACAAAAAAAAAAAAAAAAAAAAAAAATATGTGGACTAAGACAGCTCTTCAAATGCCAATTCCAATTATGTTTTCAGTTTTACCCTATTTTACCCTAGCACATCTAGCTTCTAGTTTTTGCAATGAGTATGCAACCAACCTATGTAAATATAATTATTATTTATTTATTATTATTTATATATTCATATTTATGCAATTTCTTGAATATATCCTTGTTACTTCATAATTTAATTATTTGATTATAAATTGTTTCAGGTACAATCTACTGAATTACTGAAACACATTCATCATCATGCCTTAAAAGTGTAAAAATCATCCTAACAAATTCTGCTGTGTGCAACTCTTTCCTAAATCATAATGGCATTTGTTAATTTTTTAATGTGAATGTAACTGGATTCTCAGTGAAAAACACACACAACATTTAACTGGATCAGGAATCAGCAATAAGACCCCCAGTACCTTTGCAGTATGGACTAGATTCTTTAGAGAACAAAATGGAATGCAATGAGAACCTGAGAACTTCAGCTGATCCTCAGCACACGAATGAGGAAGAGACATTGAACTTGGAGCTGTTTATCTAAGAGATGAATGACCTCATTAGAGATCTAGCCTTCTCCAAAGATAAAGATGAACTTCTTGCCTCAGAACTACACAAGAAACATTTGGTTTATAAGAATGCCAAATTGTCTCACTATCAAAAAAGAAGCCCCATTTTGGTAAATATCCTTTCCAGTAAATGGTCTGCTCTGCTCCCACCATAATATCAATAGAATTTTTAAGGAAGTGTCACAAGCACACATGTGAGCAATCATGCTCATAATTTAATAAAAAATAAAAAAAATTTATATATATATATATATATATATATATATATTACATTGCAGGTTACACTGCAGTGTTTTTCATAATTTCAGAAATTGTGAAAAACACTGCAAAAACACGCCTTATCCATTTCGTAGAATTCACTTCTGGTGTATACCGTAGATTCAATATGATTAAACAAAACCTTCTTTACACTTTCTTCATAATATATATATATAAACATATAATTGCCAATAAAATAAAAATTAAAATATAAAATAGAATAATATAAAATAAAATAAAATAAAATAATGATTATGCAGCTAATTATTGATAATCAGATACACTGAATGGCATTTTTTCCGAGGGCTAACACCATTCAATATATCCCACCAATGATTATCAAGGCTATCTGTTTCTGATTGTTATCTGCCTGTTTAGCTAGGTCCAAATAATTAAACATGAAGACAATCTATGCTAAACTTTAAATTTAACGGCTAACAAGCAAGATGCCTGTTAAATTTAACAGCGAACCAAACAGATAGCTTTGAAATGAATACACAGAATATAATACAGAAAAAGAGTGCCAACCATAATTTTCACTTCAGATGTGGTGATTTTTATTTATTTTATACATGGGCAAAAGAAAGCTTACTAACATAAGGAGAAAGGAGGTAGGAATAAATATAGTAATGGTACCTCAATTTCCCTCAAATTGCTCTAATAGATCTTGAGGTATAAAATTTTAGAGTTAGAAAGTGAAAAGCAAAAAGCAAAGAAAACAGATTTTTATAATGGTACTTAGGATATACCAAGAGCGTAACTGCCCAACCCTTTAGTAGTTATAACTACAAAGAGTTAAAGGATGGTATTTAATGGACAAAAACACGATTACAATAATGAAGAAATATAGAATAACAATTGTAGATAATAATAAGGAAATAAAAGAAATAACTATTACAAAATGTAGGAATATTTAAATAAAATTGACATTTATAAGAAATTTATAATAATTAAATAATTCATCCCATCTGATATAGTAATAAATTGCAGACCAACAATCACAGAACAGTTAAATTAAAAATAACCAATTACAACAAAAAGAATTTTTAAAATGAAATGCACAGGGTCTAGAGTCTTCTCTACTAGAGAAGTGTTATTTATTTGAAGTAATGCAATAGTAGCTATCTCGTTGTGAAGGCAACCACATTATGAGATACAATTAAAATGATGCCCTCTACGCTACATACGTAGTTCAAGTTTATGAGTTAACTATGGTGTATTTACACCGATACTATATAGTTAACAAAAAGAATAAATATGTTGCAGCTTACCATCCTATTCTGTACTGAGTATAAAGAATGAATTTTTTGAGTACATGCTATCTATTATAACAAGTTAACAAGTACAGGTCAATGCTGAAAAAAAGTCGCAAGTTACGGTTAAATTTGAAAGTGTCTGCAATTCTGCCCAGACACAATAGGAGGCAGTATATGATGAGAGCCTTGTCAATCAATTCAGCCCTGGAGAGATTGTGCAAGGCTCACAGGGTAGAATTTTTTTCAGTGTGGTCTGTGCTTGCTAATAGGAGAGACTGCTTCTACAAGGATGAGATACACTTAAATAGAAAGGGTGCAAGAATATTTGCTGATGCTATCGAGGCAGTGTTAGGTGGGTCGGAAAACTGCTAGTTTGGGGATTCACGGACTAAAAGATTAACAGTAGTCGCAGGTACAAGCAAAAGTGATTCTTCCACTGCTTCTATTGTAATGAGCAGTCATCATGGAACAAGTAAATACATGGGCTGTGTTAGGGTAACTAAGCGTAAGAACAAGTGCATGTATATTTGCATGTACACTAATGCTAGAAGTATAGTAAATAAAATTGATGAATTTGAAGTGCTGACCAAGACTTCATAGGCAGATATTGTTGAGATATCAGACATGGTGTCACACAGATATAAAACCCCAGGGGCTTACATCTGGTGAGTATGGGCTTGGTACAACCAGGGTCCTGAGCTGGATATCATCATTCTTCTCTTTCTTGTTGATTCCCTTCTACTTCTGACTGTTGTTCTCTCTCTCTCTCTCTCTCTCTCTCTCTCTCTCTCTCTCTCTCTTTCTCTCTCTCTCTCTCTCAGGGTAACTCAGAATTTTTTTTTTTGGCTGGTGCAGCAAAAGTCTTAGGCTTCCTTGCACCATATGACTAATGATGATGATAATAATAAGCAGTGCAGAATTGGAATTTGGGGAGTACAATGTGTACAGAAAGGACAGACAAGGTAGGAAGGGGGGGAGGTTATGCTGTTACTTAAGAAACACATAAAATCTAAGGAAGTGCATCCAGTTGACATGGGTGGACAGTGCAATGTTGAGTCTGTTTGGTGTGACATAAACACTGGGAAAGAGGAAATGAGAGTAGGAGTATGTTATAGGCCTAATGACACTGATGAGTACAATGAGCAGTTGTGCAGAGAAATAGAATGGGCCATTAAATCAGAATGTCTTGTAATGGAAGATTTTAAATTTCCAGATATTGACTGAACTTGTGGGTTGGTCACTCACACACTAGCAAGACTTTTGTGGCTTTATTGGAGAACTGTTTTCTACAGCAACATGTTCGAAAGGCAACCAATCATTATAAAAGATGCCACTACAATATTCATACGAAATATTTAAAGCCTTCCTAGATTCACTGACCATTTGACACTAATTTTCATGAATAGCAAATGCCACTTCCATGATTTTTTCAGCCTTCGGCCTTCATCTAGCTTCTTATTTTCTAGGCTCTCTCTGCCCTCTGAAAACACTTGTATCCCCTGAAAAGCATTATGCAGGATGTTAAAAATCCCCTACATAAGTGGTTTGCATCATTCCAACCATTTCCAACACAGTTAAAGTTTTTGAGCAAACTGTAAAGAAAATATCAAATTAACGAATGTATATCTGTATAAATAATATACATTATTTATTTGGATATAAGACAACTTTTTCTCCTAGCTTCAATAGCCAAATTTCACAAGTTGCCTTAGTAACTACTGTCATAACTTATTTTATAACTTAGTTATAAAATAACACTACTGAATGCCAAGTAAATATGGAATGCCAAATACTGTTATTCTCCTAAAATTTGCTGAATATATCAGTTACTAATTAAAAAGTTCATATAAAAAAATAACTTGTTAACAAATAACTACTTAGATTAAGAAAATGGATAAATACTGCACTCGTAATATTATGCCTTAGAGAATGAAAAATTTTTCCAGAAATTATGACATCTTAAAAGAACACCACTGTCTTTTAAAACAAATAAAATATTTCAGTAATAATAGTTACATACAAAATGAGCTAAGTAAAGGGTTATAAATAGCTTTCTTGAAACTAACAGAACAAGGTTTGTGCTATCGCTGCAAGCACTTAAGCATAAGCTAATTTATTTTCCTACAAACTCTCTCCCCTCTCCCACTTCCAAGCTCTTTCAGATAACAGGATTCAAAACTTTTAAGTGGCATAAGGCTAATGATTATCTATACTGAAATCCCTTGTCCAATGGAATCATTTTTAGTTCATTTTCACCACTGCTTGAGTTATACTCGTGTTCGTGTATAATTTTTTTACCAACAATTGGATGAATCTGCCAACATTTACTATTTGCTGATTAGTATTACGAAGGCAAAATACCAACAGGTATGCTATCATTCTTCACAAGATGTTGCTTAATTCTTCTGTTCAGTTGGAAACTCCTGAAATATCAAAAACCAACCCCAAAAATGTAAAATGGGTTTTCTTTTCCATTCTGATAATTCACAGGTCAACAAGTATTTTTCATAGGGACAAAAAAAAAAAAAAAAAAAAAAATATGTGGACTAAGACAGCTCTTCAAATGCCAATTCCAATTATGTTTTCAGTTTTACCCTATTTTACCCTAGCACATCTAGCTTCTAGTTTTTGCAATGAGTATGCAACCAACCTATGTAAATATAATTATTATTTATTTATTATTATTTATATATTCATATTTATGCAATTTCTTGAATATATCCTTGTTACTTCATAATTTAATTATTTGATTATAAATTGTTTCAGGTACAATCTACTGAATTACTGAAACACATTCATCATCATGCCTTAAAAGTGTAAAAATCATCCTAACAAATTCTGCTGTGTGCAACTCTTTCCTAAATCATAATGGCATTTGTTAATTTTTTAATGTGAATGTAACTGGATTCTCAGTGAAAAACACACACAACATTTAACTGGATCAGGAATCAGCAATAAGACCCCCAGTACCTTTGCAGTATGGACTAGATTCTTTAGAGAACAAAATGGAATGCAATGAGAACCTGAGAACTTCAGCTGATCCTCAGCACACGAATGAGGAAGAGACATTGAACTTGGAGCTGTTTATTATGCAGGATGTTAAAAATCCCCTACATAAGTGGTTTGCATCATTCCAACCATTTCCAACACAGTTAAAGTTTTTGAGCAAACTGTAAAGAAAATATCAAATTAACGAATGTATATCTGTATAAATAATATACATTATTTATTTGGATATAAGACAACTTTTTCTCCTAGCTTCAATAGCCAAATTTCACAAGTTGCCTTAGTAACTACTGTCATAACTTATTTTATAACTTAGTTATAAAATAACACTACTGAATGCCAAGTAAATATGGAATGCCAAATACTGTTATTCTCCTAAAATTTGCTGAATATATCAGTTACTAATTAAAAAGTTCATATAAAAAAATAACTTGTTAACAAATAACTACTTAGATTAAGAAAATGGATAAATACTGCACTCGTAATATTATGCCTTAGAGAATGAAAAATTTTTCCAGAAATTATGACATCTTAAAAGAACACCACTGTCTTTTAAAACAAATAAAATATTTCAGTAATAATAGTTACATACAAAATGAGCTAAGTAAAGGGTTATAAATAGCTTTTTAGTTCATTTTCACCACTCAGCATGGTACTAATTTTGTCTATTTTGTCTTTATGCAAAAACAATTTCACCTTACAAAAAGATGGCGCCTCTGTAGTCAGGTGGGCAGGAGCAGTAGTGTGTAGCACACACTTCTTGATTAACCGGGGTTCAAGCCCATGACCACCAAATACGGAGGATGCAGAAAGGTCAGGGAATGACCACTGCATATCCCCGGAGCAATATGGCCTTAGTTGCTAATGCTCCTAAAAACCAAATAACAAACACACAAACAAACAAACAAACCTTACCAAAGTACTGTTGCTGAACACACATAGCAACATGTGTTTAGTACAATAAACTGTTCAATTAATGGCACCCCAAATAATGGAACATTCAACTAATGGCACATTGAGATCTGATGTTTACGTACAGCACAGATGTCTTGCAGTGCCGAAAAAAAAGAAAATGGAAAGTCACGTGATTACTGTATTTTCTTACATTTGCCATTTTGAAAATGAGTTTTGTACTGATATCATTGATTATACCACTGTTTTACATTTATTTTAAATTAAAAACCAGTCACTATGGCTCCTCAAGTTAATAAAAAACTTGATATAATCCAAACTATTACATTAGGATCACTAGAAAGTTAATTCATATACCTATGTATACTGTATCTGTAAATTTCGTGTATTCTCTGGTCGATCTGCCTGTTTTGCTGGATGAAAAACTCCAATTTCTAAGGGGGGGGGCACTTGCTATCTACACCTGGGACTGACTAACTCAGCCATGGAGTGAAAAAAAGCCCATAAAAGTTCCTTGCATCATTGCCGGGATTCAAACCCAGGCCTTTTGCACCAGGTGTGGGGAGAACAGTGACAATACCACTGTGCTACTCGTGCAGACTAAACTTGATATAATAAAGAAAAGAGAACAGAGTGTACACAGCAGTATATTAAAGGCAGAATATACATCTCTCTATTTCTTATTTAGCCTCATTATTTCTGCATTAAATATATTAAAAATAAAACTTTCTGGATAATGGAAAAATTGAAATAATAGCACCTTGAATCCCTGAAGGTGCTGTTATTCTGAGAGTCTACTATATATACTAAACGTGTCCCTGCACATACTAAACTGCAGATATTCTGAATGTCCAAAACACATAAGTGGGGGATGCTTTTGCTGTGAAAGTCTCGTAACTTTGTGTTTGAGTAAAAATCTTTTTATTAAAAAATTAATAATGAGAATTGCATGTTTTTACTGATACTATGAATATTCATAGCATTCAGATAATATATAGGTATCACAGCATGAAGAGAGAATAATCATAAGAGCATGGACCAAATGTGGATGTTGTGGATGTCAGAATAATTGATATAAAACTAGAATATCAAATTTAAAAATATTACTGAAGTAATATTATACCTCCAACAGGAAGTTAATTGAATACCTACTTGTAAATTGTATATAGCTTCTTTTTGTTCTTTTGATTGCTTAGTTAGATTGTGAGGCAGAAGTAAAAGACACCCAATTACTGTAACTGCTCCTGCCTTAAAATAAAAGAACAAAAAACAACTTTCACTTTTTATTTCACTTTTTTGAGGCTTAAAGTAATGCCATTTATTCTTTATAGAAAACATGGTTAATGTTCAAAAGACATTTATCTTTCGAATCCCGAAAAAAATTCATTTGCTTCAGATTTCAAATAAATCAATAGTTTTATTAATGATGAAAGTATGCTTTAATAATGATGAAATTAATGATGAAAGTATGCTTTAATAATGATGAAATTAATGATGAAAGTATGCTTTAATAAAGTAATATAATGTCTTCTGCTTTTGCTATCTGTTAGTTGATTTTGTATTTAGCTGGGTCTTCTGAGGATGATGATTGCAGCACGAGATTTACAACTGAGCACTCTTCTTGGTATCATTCATAGAAAGGCAAAACAATAAGCTGTAATTTATCCATCTACAGTAAAGGTTGGATAATTAAAAAACTAAAGAGACATAAGTCACTTAGAATTACTCTTTTCTTTTTTTCTTAGTAAGTACAATCCATTCCGGTTATTTGGGACACATCGGGACTAGTGCATTTTGGCCCGATTAAGCGGCTGCCCCAATTATCCGAAGTTTCACGTAAATAGTTAAAAATACAATGTACCCCCCCCCCTTTACAATCGATTCACTGTACAATCAAATCACATTACGATGAACTCACCATAGTAAAGTACCGTTCACTATACGATGTGTAGTAAGCGCCTATCATTGTGATCACGTTTGTGAATTGAATTTTAATTCTATTAAACAGCGATTCTAATTAGCGAAAATAGGAGGAATATTATCCACAGGCTATAAAAACAAAGATATATTAAGCACAAATTTACCCTTTATTACATTACCAATTAAAAAATTAAACGATACATGAAAATCGGAAGAATACACGTGATAATCAGAATAATTAATACGTACTATAATATGTACATACTAACTAGTTGACATTTCTGCTCACTGACATTTGTGGGTGGGGGTTAAAATTCAAAACAGTAAAAAGATAAGCAATCAATAACAAAGAACACGGCACACACAAACTGAAAGTAACATGGTATGCGCAAGTGAGAACGGAGTAACGAGTTACAAAGCTTTAAAAATAGGAATGAAGAGAAGAGCTGAAAATTTATTTTTTTATATGATTGAAGATTTCATGGAAGTGTAAACACATTTCACCATAATAACCCACAGAATTCCAGCTGTTGGTATTATCGCAAATTCAGTAAGATCGAGTTTACTGTCCATTTATGATAGATTTCACTAACAGAAAAGCCCAATAAACAGGTGACTGCTAATTGTTTTTATTGTTTTATGGTTGTGACCTCCAGAATTTCGACTGAACCAAATAATTCACATCGGAGACAATCATAGGGTAATCTCCAGTGCTGCAGTCTCCTGCCCCAGTTAAACGGCATGCTGTCCCAATTCAGCGAAGTAAACCCTGGCTATTTTCTCGATTGGGTTCTGTTTTTTTAAGATTTGCCCCAAATAAACGGCTGCCCTGATTAACCGGTGGCCCAAATAACCGGAATCCACTTAACCGGAATCCACTGTATATTAAACGAGCATGGGTTTTTACCGGACCTAACTCACTTAATATGAATTTTGTTTATGTAATCTCTATGGGAAATATTATCAAAACAATACTTACCTCTTGCTGTTACCCATTACCTGTTCAAATTGTACACTTTCATTACACTATTATACCTTGAATTGTAATCCATAATTGTATAATCAAATACTTGACAGGTAGCTTGTCTCAAGTGTAGCCTGGTCACCAATAGTTGTTTTAAAAAATAAAGATGTTCATACACTTATGATCTTAAAACAATTATGAAATGCCTGAAAAATTTATTTGCATTTCAACAGATGAGATGACACATGTAAAAGGTGAACAGGCTATAAGTAGGAAGCAAAAATAAGCAAGACACAGAACTACTGCAGCAGCCAGATCTTTCAAAAAGATTTTTTGATCACACATGCAAGTATCATATACCAAACCAAATTAGTTTTGAACAAGGTAAAGTAGTTTGGCTCTATAAAGCTGGTTGGTAAACTTGGCAACCTACCATTTCAATATTAATATTAGTATTAGAAGTGATAAATGATGCAAGCTTATACAGAATCAGCAAAAAAAACACTAACTACTTCTTCTTTAGACATTCCCCCCACTAATAATTTGTCTAATCCTTTCCTTAAATTAATTCAAACTAACCATTTCCACAATATCTAACAAAAGATTAATTTGGTGTTGTGGAAGTGGGTATCATTCTGAACTAGAGAATAATTGATTATTCTCTGGCTGAAAACAAATTTTTTCACATGTATCCTGCATCCATCCTTTTTCACTTTAAGTTTATGCCCCACCCTTATATATGTCAATAGAGAAAGAATAAGGATACCATCAGCATTTAGTTTACTCAAACCACTTAAAACTTTGAATGCTTCAATCACGTCCCCTTGTAGGTGCCAAGTTTCCAAGTCAGCCATTTGCAGAACTGATGCTCTTCTTGTTAGAATTATCTTTTTGCATTCCTGACTAATTTACTACTTTTCTCTGCACCTGTTCTTACAGATCTGCATCCATCTTAAAATAAGGCTTCCAGACTGATGTGCAGTATTCAAGATGCAGCTTAACTATTATTTTCAACAGGATAATGACCTTCCTGTTCCTGCAGGAAAAACTCCTGTATATCATTGGCAGAACTCCACAAGTTGTCCTAGCAGACTGTCTGCACTGCTTGGAGAACTTCATGTTGGACTGTGCATTTACTGCCTGGGTCTTTTTGAGTGTGGTACAACCTAATTGGTATGTTATTCAGAGATTACTGCTATCCATATGCAGTACTTTGCATTTATCAATGTTAATTTCCACTTCTCAGTCCATCTACCTAATTTTTCTACATCTTGTTGCAGTAATATGCCATGATTCCTGTCATTAACCACCTTGCCAACCTTCGTATCATTTTAAAACTTAGACAATAAGCTTTATATGCCTTCATCAATACCATTAATAAATGCTGAAAATAGTAAGGAACTCAGCAATGAACTCTTTGGGACTCCATCAATAACATTAATCCAAGCAGAGTAGCACCCATTAAATACTACTTTTTTGTCTTCTGCCACTCAATCCCTTCATCCTTAGCAGTAATTTGCTCCTAATTAATGGAGTCATCAGTTAAAGAAATAATGCAGGACCATCTGGACAGGTGTGCAGATATGCTTCAGTCACAGCATGAGTATGTTAAGAAGAGATCTTGTCTGACCAATCTGATTGGATACTATGATACAGTGACAAAGGAACTGGAAGGAAAAAAAATAATTTTGATATCATATACTTGGATTTCAGGAAAGCTTTTGATACTGTAACACATAAAAGACACATAAATTGGAGCAGTGTGGCAGTAAGGGCAAGTTACTGCTATGGATAAAAGGACAGTTGAGTAGGAGACGATAGAGATTGGTTATTAATGGACACTGCTCTTCATGGTCTAATATTATTAGTGGAATCCCCCAGGGTTCAGTATCTAACCCATTGTTGTTTTCTATATTTATTAATAATATTGATGTAGGTATATCGGGTTTAATGTCTAAATTTTCAGATGATAGCAAGGTTGAAAGGATGGTTAACGACAGTAATCAAGGTTTCTACTGCAAGATGATCTAGAAAAGTTAGGCAAATGGGGTGAGAAAAGGCAGTTGTAGTTCAAAATTGACAAATTCAAGGTACAAGGGAAATATGTTATGCAAGAAGGATAGGTAGAATAGTACTAGGGTGTGTTTGCCAGCGGCAAAAGTAGATTACGTTGTAGAGCAGATATCATCTTTTAAGGGCACAAAAGGTGATAATGTCATACATGTTGGCAGTAATAATATTAAGAGTAAGAGATCCGAGGATTTATTTAAGTAAGGACGTACTTAACCTGGGGCAGATGGAATCTATCCAGTTATATTGGAGGCAGCAAGGGAAGTAAGAAAACCCTTAACCATAATTATGGTAACATCCTTAGAGTCAGGGGAGGTCCCTATGGACTGGAGATGTGCAATGTATCCCCAATTAAAGAAGGGTTTGCAAAGGTTGACACAAATAATTATAGATCTGTTAGTTTAACTTCTGTTCCAAGGAAAATAACGGAGTCACTGGTTAAAGAGGTGATATAGGATCACCTAGACAAGACTGCAATAATAGTTCAGACACAGCATGGGTTTGTTAAGGGGAAGTCTTGTCTGACCAATTTGACTGGATACTATGATATGGTTACAAAGGAACAATGAAAAAAATAATTTTGATATCATGTACTTGGATTTCAGGAAAGCATTTGATACTGTTGCACATGGAAGACTGCTGTAAAAGCAGTATGGCAGTAAGGGCAAGTCGCTGCAATGGATACAGGGATGGTTGAGTGGGAGACGGCAGAGAGGGGTAATAAATGAACACTGCTCTATGTGGGCTAATGTTATTAGTGGAGTCCCTCAGGGTTCGGTGCTGGGCCTATTGTTGTTTTGTGTATTTATCAATGATATAGATGAAGGTATATTAGGCTTAATGTCAAAGTTTGAAGACGATACAAAGGTTCGCAGGGTTGTTAATGACAGTAAAGACAGTATGCTACTGCAACAGGATCTAGAAAAGTTAGGCAGTTGGGCTGAGAAGTGGAACTGAAGTTTAACATTGACAAATGCAAAGTGCTGCATATGGGTAACAGTAACCCAAGAGAAATGTATCAACTGTGTGGTACTACACTCAGGGAGGTGGAGAATGAAAAACACCTGGGGGTTATTTGTTATTTTGTTTTTAGGAGCATTAGCAACTAAGGCCATATTGCTCCGGGGATATGCGGTGGTCATTCCCTGACCTTTCCACATCCTCCGTATTTGGTGGGCACGGGCTCGAACCCCGGTCTAATCAAGAAGCGTGTGCTACGCACTGCTGCTCCTGCCCACCTGGCTATGGAGGCGCCGACCTGGGGGTAATTGTGCAGTCAGATATGAAGTCCTCTGAGCAGTGCAGAAGGGCTGCCAGAGCAAGTCACGGAGTTTTGTCAATGATATATAGGAATTTTGCTAGCAGAGACAAGGAGGTGATTAACCCTTTATATAAGGCAATGGTCAGGCCACACCTTGAGTACTGTATACAGGTCTGGAGGCCTCATTTTAAGAAGGATGTAGAGTTGCTAGAACAAGTACAGAGAAGGGCAACAAGATTGGTGAGAGGAACAAAGGGGTGAGCTTATGAAGAAAGGCTTAAGTTCTGCAAGTTGCAGCATCTGGAGACCAGGCACCTGTAAGGTGATCTGATTGAGGTGTATAAGGCCTTGAATGGTTTGAGCAGGCTCAATGCTAACGGAATACTTCTGCTTGCTCAGACTAAGAACCTGAGGGGGCATAGATTCAAATTGAGGAAAGACAGTTGTTGTTGTTGTTATGGGAGTTTAATGGCACATAAGATACTATGGCTATCTTATGGCATTATCATACATGAATGCACCTTAAAGACAGTTGTAGAATAGATGCACAGTTTCCATTAACCAATGGGTAGTTGATTGCTGGAACAGACTTCCATCTGTTGTTGTGGAAGTTGATAGCTTAAATAAATTTAAGGCTGACCTAGACAAACATTTGGAGTGACTGGATGGGTGAAATGGGGAGGGTTTTTTTTTTTTTTTTTTTGGCTGATGATGTATAAGCTTGCTTTCTTGCATCATATGCCTCAACTAATGCTAATGCTAAGTACAGGGCTAAGTAAGTTGGCAAAACATCACGAGTTAAGAATGAATTTGAAAGTGTCTGCAATTCTGCCCAGACACAATAGGAGGAAGTGTATGTTACTCTTACTTTGGAAGAATTTTGGTACTTCATACTGTAGGCGCCTCCGTAGCCAGATGGGAAGGAGCAGCAGTGCGTAGCACACACACTTCTTGATTAGACCGGGGTTCAAGCCCGTCGCCACCAAATACGGAGGATGCGGAAAGGTCAGGGAATGACCACTGCATATTCCCGGAGCAATATGGCCTTAGTTGCTAATGCTCCTAAAAACCAAAATAACTAACTAACTAACTTCATACTGTATGGTAGTGTTAAAGAGTTTAAGTTTCTAACTCATAACAGTTAAGTTTGTTTCACATGAAAGAGAGGAAATATATCACAATGAACAGAAAGTGTTTCTGTTTATTTTTTTGTGAAAATTTTAGTAGATTTTCACAAAAGGGCTGTGTTGTTACCTTATACTGTGATAATTGCATTACACAGTGTATTTCAAAATCATTTCACTAAATGTCCTTAATTCATGTTAATTCTTGTTCCTTAATTCTTGTTCCCTTCATTATCCAGCAATGACATATCTGAAGCGTGATAGCAACACACACACACACACACACACACACACACACACACACACACACACACACACACACACACACACACACACACACACACTTCTGCTGATTTTAACCTCCATGATGACAGAATATTTGCACTCTAGAACTGTATTTGGGTTGCTATGGTACAACAAAAACTTTCAGATAGCCTCCAAGTCAGAAACTAAAGAAATATTAACCCATTTTTCAAGATCCTTAAATTGACATAAGTTTGCAACTTACAAACCTATAAGTCTGAAGCACTGTCAGTCAGAGCCTGCCTGTATAATTTTATAAAGCATTATGTTAATTGTTAATATTCAATTGTTAATACATAAAGTAGAGAACTTTAGCTGGAAGAAAACTGGCATTAGCCTTTTCCTATTTGGAAAATATTTAAAATTTATACTGTTCATAAGCAAATTTGCAATTAGAAAGTCAATACTTTTAAATAATTCTAAAATATTAAAAATTAATAATAAAAAATAAAAAAAACATTTTATTAAGAAAAAGTGATAAATACCAACCTGGGCCAGACTACTTGCAATTAGATCATCCAGTGCTAATTCTGTAATGGCAGCACAAACAGCTTTAGAAAAACAAATAGAAAAAAAGTATTTAAATTATATTTAATGCTACTAATAAAAAATTATGAATTAAATTATCATAACAGAAGATGAAGCAATCTTACCAGATTTCAAAGCCAAATTATTCAGGAAATCCTTTTCATATACCTTTAAAATGCAATTTAAAAAAATAAACATATATACACTGGAAAACGTTTAACATGAAAAATCGGTTAACATGAAAAAATATTCTGATCCCGACAAAATGCATGTGATTTCATACATTATTTTCTTTTAACATGAAACAAAAAACACTTAACATGAAAAGATTTCTGCATCTCACAAGAATAAAAAAATATACCGGCCACCACGTCGTCACTAAATTTTTACTGTTTATGACTTTATGACTCAACTTTCTATTGACTAGGCCAACGTCTGATAATAAACAATATGTAGATAGTACAAGGATGCCACTTGCCACACACCACCCTTATAATTTTAAACAAATGGGATTATCCGTCGGCGGGAATTTCGTGTTTAGTAAAAAATCCGTAAATTTATCACCCTCAACTGTACAATAGAAAAATCAGGGTATAAACAAAGCCCTATTTTGCTAAAGTTAAAATGGAGTTGCTTAAAGCAGTAGATGTAGTGGATTCTTCAAAAACAGACATTTGTAAAAAGTTCAGAATTGCTAACTCTATGTTGTCGGCAATCATAAAGTATAGAGATCAACTTACTGCAATGTTTGAGTGCAGTATGTGTGAGCCGGATAGGAAACGGATGAGAATGGCCAAACACGAAGATTTGGAGGCTGCATTGCTTGTTTGGTTCAAACAAGCTAGATCACAGAATGCTCCAATATCGGGACCTCTATTAATGGAAAAAGCGGATGTGTTTGCAATTCAAATGGGGATTGAATTCACTGCAAATTCAGGCTGGTTGGAACATTTCAAGAAAAGAATGGCATAGTTTTTAAAAATGTTCATGGTGAAGCAAATCAAGTTTCACCGAGTGTGACATCAGATTGCCTGCAGTCTACATTGCCCACAGTGCTTGAAGAATATAGCACGAGAGATGTCTTTCATGCCAATGAAACGGAGTTGTTCTATCACTGCTTACCTGATAAAACTTTATTGTTTAAGGGACAGCAGTTTTCTGGCAGCAAAACGTCCAAAGAGAGGATAATGGTAATGGTGGCTTGCAATTCGGTCAGATCAGAAAAGCTGCCCTTATTCATTACTGGGAAGAGCATGAATCTGCGATGTTTTAAAAATGTAAAAAAAATACCGGTTTAGTATATGGCAAACAAGAAGGCATGGATGACCGAGACAACATTTACTGATTGGCTTTTGAATTTAGATAAGTGCTTTTTACGCAAAAAGGAAAAGTTGCCATGATTGTTGATAATTGTCCAGCTCACTCTGAAGTGAGATTAAAAGCTATAAAGCTTATATTTTTGCCTCCAAACACTATGAGCATTTTACAGCCTTGTGATCAAGGCATAATACAGAATTTAAAATTTTATTACCGAAAACAATCGCTAAGAAAATATTTGGCTGCAACTGAAGCAAAAGAAGATTTCTCTGTCAACTTATTGGATGCATTGCATATGTTGCACACTGCTTGGAATCTTGTAACACCAAAGATTATTGAAAATTGTTTTCGTCATGCAAAATGATGGATTTAATATCTACTCAAGAGTCTCAAGACAATCAAGAAGCTGAACCGACATTCAGTGAAATTTTTGGGCGTGTTTCCTCTCTTTTAGAAAGTTCAGTATCTTTGGATAAATTTGTCGCAGTTGATGATACTAATTTGTGTACAGCGCCAATTTTAACAGATAGTGATATTTTGGGCGTCGTATGGCCTACAGAAGTGGATCCCGTGGTTGAAGATAGTGATGATAATGTAGACAATGACATCAATTTGTTAGTTCCTGTTCCTATTACGTCAGAAATGCGAAAATTGATAAAAAGTATGTGCAGATATTTCGATGTACATACGAGTGGTGAAATGAACACCCTTCTAGTTAATGACACTGTGTATAATTTTCACATCCATCTAAGCATACTTTATTTAATATATCTATTCATACACACTTATATATACTTTTGTATTACTGAAAACAATTGCTAAGAAAATATTTGGCTGCAATTGAAGCAAAAGAAGATTTCTCTGTCAACTTTGAAAAAGACATATAGTAGATATGTAAAAGGTGAAAGAATGTTAATATCCTAAAAATTATGATGAATTAAGAAAATTATGGGCTGAATTATAAAGCCAATAGGAAGTGGGTGAACTGTAAAGTAAAATTAATAATAATAAAGTAAAATACAATATAAATAAAATAAAAAGTGGTAAAGTGTCATCGGATATGGGGGGGGAACATATTTATATGTAGATAAAAGTCAAATACAGGAAAGGCAAATGTGCAGAATCTGAAGTAAATATTGATATCAATATTGATACGTGGTCAGGTATTTTCATCAGGGGACTACACCTGACCATGTATCAGGAACTGCGTTTCTATACTTATCCATAGTAGTAAAAAAAAACGTAATTGGCACATTCTTATACAGTATGGACAAGGTAGACCCAAAGCAGTGTCAATTATTAAGGTAAAAATAAGGATCGAGTTAGAATAAAATATGGTTAAGTGTTTTCAGAATGGGAAAAGGTGAATTTTTATAAAAATATGTAGAGTTTAGTGTAGGATTTAAATGTTGTAATTTTGTGGAAATTGGAATTCAATAATTTGGAACAAGCACATGGTATAGGGTGAGGTATTAAATTGAGGATAGGAAAGAGAAAAAAAAAGAGTATTTAAGTAAATAAAGATGAAAAAAGCGATATAAGTAGGATAGTAGGAACATTTGTATCACTCTCGTATACACTAATAGTTTTACGAATGGGAAGGTAGAAATAGATAGTAGAAAGATAAAAGGAAAGAAAGAGTTATTAAATCACACTGAGCTAGCTGGGGTTGTGAAGCCCAACCTTATAGTAAGAGCTCTGGCTTTGTAGCTGTTAGTATAAAAGGGTGCTAATACTAAATGCTTGTATTGCAAGGAAAAGGCAGGCACAAAAATTGTAAGTTGAAACATGCCAAGAAACGAATCGAAAACGAAACCGAAAGTATAATAAGAAAGTGAGCGATACCTGGAGTTTTCAAGTAATGCATAGCAGAAGTAAGCTGGAGGGGAAAAAATACATAGCTGAAGGAAAAAGTGGGGAAATGAAGCACACATGTTTAGCAGAGTAGATGAACGCATGTAAACCATAACCACATTTGTAACATAGCTATATGATTTTTGTATATCTTATGACTTTATTTTGTTAAAGTAGTACTATTTCAACCGCATTTCTTTTTCCAATGCTAATCATAAGTATCTCCATGCATTTTTGTTCTAAATATGACAATGGAGGTCACTATTTTCCCATCTTTTTACATTTCTTCACAGCTCTCTATCAAGTTCGCTACGCTGCTATAAATTGCTTCATCATGTAGCTATTTTACTAATGTGGTTATGGTTTACATGCATTCATCTACTCTACTAAACATGTGTGCTTCATTTCCCCACCTTTTTCCTTCAGCTATGTATTTTTTCCCCTCCAGCTTACTTCTGCTATGCATTACTTGAAAACTCCAGGTATCGTTCACTTCCTTATTATACTTTCGGTTTTGTTTTCGATTCATTTCTTGGCATGTTTCAACTTACATATTTTTGTGCCTGCCATTTCCTTGCAATACAAGCATTTAGTATTAGCACCCTTTTATACTAACACTTACAAAGCCAGAGCTCTTACTATAAGGTAAGTTGTGGGCTTCACAACCCCAGCTAGCTCAGTGTGATTTAATAACTTTTTCTTTCCTTTTATCTTTCTACTATCTATTTCTACCTTCCCGTTCATAAAACTATTAGTGTATATGAGGGTGATACAAAGGTTCCTACTATCCTACTTCTATCACTTTTTTCGTCTTTATTACTTAAATACTCCTTTTTCCCTTCCCTATTCTCAATTTAATACCTCGCCCTATACCATGTGCTTATTCCAAATTATTGAATTCCAATTTCTACAAAATTACAACATTTAAATCCTACACTAAACTCTACATATTTTTATAAAAAAACACCTTTTCTCATTCTGAAAACACTTAACCATATATTATTCTAACTTGATCTTTATTTTTACCTTAATAATTGACACTGTGTTGGGACTACCTTGTCCATACTGTATAAGAATGTGCTAATTACATTTTTTTTTATTTTTTGGCCTTTCACCTTTCTTCTACTACTATGGACAAGCACAGAAACGCAGTTCCTGATACATGGTCAGGTGTAGTCCCCTGATGAAAATACCTGACCATGTATCAATATTTACTTTAGATTCTGCACATTTGCCTTACCTGTATTTGACTTTTATCTACATATAAATATGTTCCCCCCCCCATATCTGATGACAGATTTACCACTTTTTATTTTATTTTTATTGTATTTTACTTTACAGTTCACCCACCTCCTATTGGCTTTGTAATTCAGCCCATAATTTTCTTAATTCATCATAACTTTTAGGATATTAACATTCTTTCACTTTTTACATATCTACTATCCTCACCCTTCTAGTTATTGGCACTTTGTGTAATTTTCACATCCATCTATGCATACTTTATTTAATATATCTATTCACACACACACAAACACACACAATAACATGTACATTTTAAATTGCTCTTTTCAAACATGAAAAGCATTGTGTTTTTATATTAAATTTTTTCTTCAAAAAAGTGATTTAAACTTCTCTACCTCTAAGCAAGAAGTCTAAATAATAGCATATCAAAAAAGAAAATGAAAATTGAAACAAAAATTTATATAAACTTACATCTCCAAAAGACTCTGAGCTTGACCAAGTGGCTTCTTTTTGCAGCAGATTAAAACTTTCTGTATCCTGCCTAATAAAAATATATAACACTGTTTGAAATATGGTTAAATGCGGGTTAGAAATGGTGAATAAAGGGCACATTTTCAATTATGTGTGGGATATAGGGGTAGAATTTTTCAAGGATCAAGGGGTAGAATTTTTTTCAGCCTGGACTGTACTTGTTAACAGGAGAGATTGCTTCTACAGGGATGGGATACACTTAAATAGAAAGGGTGCAAGAATATTTGCTGATGCTATCGAGGCAGTGTTAGGTGGGTCGGAAAACTGCTAGCTTGGGGGGAGACAAAGACCAATAGATTGACAGTAGCCACTGGCAGAGGTGAAAGAGATTCTTGCACTGCTTCTATTAGAATGAGCAGAAGCCTGAAAAACAAGATGCATGATATTTCAGAGACTGCTGGGAGCCATTGCGGTACAAGTAAACACATGGGTTGTGTTAGGGTAGCTAAGAATAGAAACAGGTGCAGGTATACCTGCGTGTACACCAATGCTAGGAGTTTAGTAAATAAATTTGATGAATTTGAGGTATTGCTCAAAACATCAAAGGCAGATATTGTTGGGATATCACAGACGTGGTGTCACACAGATATAAGGGATGCAGAACTGGAATTTGGGGAGTACAACGTCTACAGAAAGGATAGACAGGATAGGAAGGGGGGAGGGGTTATGCTATTAGTTAAGAAACACATAAAAACCAAGGAAGTGAAGCCAGTCGACATCGCTGGACAGTGCAGTGTTGAGTCAGTTTGGTGTGACATAAGCATTGGGAGATCAAAATTGAGAGTAGGAGTGTGCTATAGGCCTAATGACTCTGATGAGTATAATAAGAAACTGTACAGGGAAATAGAGTGGGCCAGTAAATCAGAGAGTCTTATAATGGGAGATTTTAATTTCCCAGATATTGACTGGAATTTGGGGGCTGGTCACTCACACACTAGCAGGGCTTTTGTGGATTTATTGGATGATTGTTTTCTACATCAGCATGTTCGGGAAGCAACTAGAGGGAGTAATACTCTTGATTTGATTATCAGCAGTGATTCTTCATGCATTAAGAATCTGCAGATAAATGAACCACTAGGTACAGTGATCACAGTGTGCTGAAGTGGGATTTACTCAAAGAGGTAACTACCATTAGGGGTAAAGGGAAGGGTTATTGCTTCCGTAAAGGCGACTACGATGGACTGAGACAGTATTTAAATTCTATACAGTGGGACCAACTGATGATGTTACCAACAGCAAATTCAAAATGGGAAGCATTCAAAGAACTTATCTTGGAAGCTACTAGGCTTTACATACCAACTAAGAAATATTGTTCAAGGTTTAGGCCAAAATGGATGTCAGATGAACTAATGAGGCATATGGTAGAGAAGAAAAATGCATGGGATACTTACAAATTAACACATGACACAGAAGCCTATGATAGATACAAGTTGATATGCAACCAAGTTACAAAGGAGGTTAGGCAGGCGAAGGCAGATTACGAGAAATCCTTGGCAAGGGATGCAAAGAAAAACAGCAAAGAGTTCTTTACTTATGTAAACTCTAGAAGGAAGGGGATGAATCAAATTGGTCCACTTGATATTGATGGGTCAACTGTTGATGATCCTGCTCAGGTAGCTAACAAACTAAATGAATATTTTGCATCGACATTCACACATGAGGAGTTATTCAGCGAGGGGAATGCCAGAGGTGTATTCAACTCTAGCAGTAAGGTACAGAATCTTGAAATAACTGAGAGTAAAGTGGAGAAGAAATTGTTGAAGATAAACACAAGAAAGGCACCCAGGGTGGATGGGATCTATCCAGTTATATTAAAGGAGGCAGCAAAGGAAGTAAGCAAACCATTAGCCATAATTATGAGAGCTTCCTTGGACTCAGTGGAGGTACCCATAGACTGGAAATGTGCAAATGTAACCCCAATTCACAAAGGAGGATCAAAGGCTGACACAAGTAATTATAGACCTGTGAGCTTAACTTCTGTTCCAGGAAAATTAATGGAGGCACTGGTTAAAGAAGCACTGCAGGATCATTTAGGCAAGACTTCAGTTATAGCTCGGACACAGCATGGTTTTGTTAAGGGGAAGTCTTGCCTGACCAATTTGATTGGATACTATGATGCAGGGAATAGCTTTGATATTATATACTTGGATCTTAGAAAGGCTTTTGATACTGTTGCACATGGAAGACTGCTACACAAATTGGAGCAGTGTGACATTGGAGGCAAATTGCTGCTATGGATAAAGGGGTGGTTGAGGGGGAGAAGACAAAGAGTGGTAATCAATGGACACTGCTCATCGTGGACTAATGTTATTAGTGGAGTCCCTCAGGGCTCAGTGTTGGGTCCATTATTGTTTTCTGTATTTATAAATGATATTGATGATGGTATATCAAGCTTAATGTCCAAGTTTGCAGATGATACAAAGGTTGGCAGGGTTGTCAAGGACACTACTGACACTATGCTGCTGCAACAGGATCTGGAAAGGTTGAGCAGATGGGCTGAGAGGTGGCAAATGAAGTTTAACATTGACAAATGTAAATTACTACACATGGGAAACAGCAACCCCAGAGCAACGTATCAACTCTGTGGTACTACACTGACAGTGGTAGAGAATGAAAGGGACTTGGGGGTGGTTGTGCAGGCAGATATGAAGTTCTCTGACAGTGCAGACAGGCTGCAAGAGTAGCTCATGGAGTATTGTCAATGATATACAGGAATTTTTCCAGCAGGGATAAGGAGGTGATTATTCCCTTGTATAAGGCAATGGTCAGGCCACACCTAGAGTACTGTATACAGGTCTGGAGGCCTCATTTCAAGAAGAATGTAGAGCTGCTGGAACGAGTACAGAGAAGGGCAACAAGATTAGTGAATGGAACAAAGGGGTGCTCTTACGAAGAAAGGCTTAAGTTTTGCAAATTACAGTGTCTGGAGACTAGGCACCAGCGAGGTGATCTGATAGAGGTGTATAAAGCCTTGAATGGTTTGAGCATGCTCAATGCTGATGGGATTCTTCCTGTAGCTCAGAAAAATCACCTGAGAGGGCATAAATTCAAATTGAGGAAAGACAGATGTAGGATAGACGTGCGGAAATTTGCCTTTAGCCAGCGGGTGGTTGGTTGGTGGAACAGACTTCCATCCCTTGTAGTGGAGGTTGATAGCCTAAATAAGTTTAAGGCTCAGCTGGACAGGTATTTTGAACGAACAGAGGGGTGAAGTGGAAGTGGGTTTTTTTTTTTTTTTTTTGGCTGATGCTGCATAAGCTTGCTTTCTTGCATCAAATGCCTCTACTAATGCTAATGCTAATGCTAATATGCATTGTAGCAGCAGAAGACTGATGTATATATAGTGACTGACATCCAAATGCAGATACCTGTGCTAACATAAGCTGAAATGTATAATTAACTGAATCTGTTGTGTCATGGATCCTGTGACTGCTTCACTTAATTGGAGAAATCAGAGAAACATAAATATATAGTTTTATTCTTATATATCAACACTAACAATGACAAAGTGACATAGTTGCATAGCATTGTTCCAGGTTTAGCATAGAATACAAGACAGCACTACCTTCAATATTAAAGGCACTAAAGAAATACTCTTTGATGCTACACTCTTCAAAAACATATAAAGTTGAATGCTTGCATGAACTAACTGATCTAAATAACACTAATCATTTGAATCAATTGAAAACAAAGATACAAATAATAAGAAAAATTCTAAAGACATGGCTTAAATAAGCAACCAATATTGCACTTTAACAAAGACCAAAGTAACAACATATGCAAATCTAACAATGTAACAACATATGCAAATCTAACAAAGTAACAACATATGCAAGGTCCATATATTGGTCGATTTCAGTGTTGAAAGTCAAGAATAATGGTCATGGCAGCTTGTCACTTAACAGAATGGCTGCATCAGCTCTTTGGTACTGCTACACTGACCTGAGTTTGGTCTGAGCCAAGTTGCTGTATCAGGAAACAAAGATGTGTTGGTGGGATCCTTTTCTGCAGGGGGGGCTGGTATTTGTTATGCTGGGTCCTTCTCCTCACAGATGCTGGCACCAAAGTAGGGGTAAGAACCCAACACAATAAATAATAGCCACCTTGCAGAACAGCTAGGACCTGATGCACAGAAACTCATGTAAAAACAGTATCCAGAGGGCTAACATAACATCTCAAAAAGTAAGACAGTGAAGCAATGCATCACAAGTGGCCACAACCTACAATCTCTCTCTCTCTGTTGGACCAACACAGAGATTTTCACTTCTCATTAGTACAATCTTTGTTAAAGTGCCATACTGGCCACTTCTTCCAGCCCAGCTTTTGTCTTGATGTTTGTGCCTTTATTTCCCAACAATTAGTGTTGTGTGAAATTCTTTGAGCACTACCTTATAGACAGTGCTCAAAGAAATCATGAATTGAATTCAGCTCACTGATTTGTGAAAATCAATGAAGTGAATAAAAATAACAATATAATTTTGAAAACTAAATTAATAGTGTGAACATACAGCAGAAAAATATGATATATTCCATAACTACAAACTCACAAACAAAATTATGGAAGTTCTAACATACAAATAACTTTACTGATTACACATATAGCTGAAATATGATATCAACTCTCCAAACACTCACTTCACGTAATTTCTAAATATGGTTCCTTTTAGTGAAACACTGAGCATCCTGAAATTTTTGCATATTCCCAAAGAAACAGGCTTTCACAGAGCCTGCTACTATTGCAAGACTAACTATCCACAGTCCACACATGTTCAGAAACTCACTCAAGAAAAGATCAAGTGAAGCAACTTCTTTGCTTAAACGGAATATATCACACAACAAAAACACCTCCACAAATACAATTTTCCAATTACTGAAAAAACTCACTCGCTCACTCACCGGAATACAAAATTTTGAGATTGTGGGAATGATGAGTTTTTTGTCCCCATGGTTTCATGTCAAAATTTTTACTGTCTTCTCGATTAATACACATGTTAAATTGTATTTTATAAATACAGTAGAACCCGGATAAGAAATTCAAGCGTAAAAAGTTTTCCCATATTAGGTTTGGTTTCTTAAGTCCCAATTTCAACTCTATATGTTGTAATGTATTATTTTCCCATGTAAGAAGCTTCCCGGGGAAAAAGTTTTCCCACATAAAAAGTTTGTGATAAAGAATACACAGTGTATTATTATAATGACGTTTTCCCACTTAATACGTTTTTTTAAATATAAAAATTATTTTTAATATTAAAAAATGTTAAACAATATAAACATTTGGTAATCGAACAAATTAGTGCCAAGAATCATTTTAGTTCATAGCAAACCACTGAAGTGAAATGGCATCGTTTTTGATATACATGTATCTCACATTGTGAATACCTTCACAACGAGTTGCCCGGATATTGCACTACCTCCAATAAGCAACGCTTCACCAATGGAGAAGACTAATGTTACTTATTCTCGGCAAATTCCACCACCCTGCATTTACAATATGAGATACATGTATATCAAAAACGATGCCATTTCACCTACTTGGGTTGTTTACTATGAACTAAAATGATGCTTGGCACTAACTTGTTCGATTAGTGAATTTTTCATAATCTGCGGCATTCAGGGCTAAAACTTTTTTAGTATAAACATTTTGATATTATGGAAGTGACATTGAAATTGTTTTCATCGATTTCCATAGTTGGATACCTCAACCACGTTTGTGAACAGTTCTGAATTACTTAGTGGACTGTTGCTCTGTCTTATTGTAATTGTGACCTTTTTATAGTATGTTGAAACTCCAAAAGAGCTCATTCTTCCAACTTGGTAATGAGTTTAATGAACAGAATGTTAAGCAATTATAAATCCTCAGTTTAAAAATGTTTCCCATAGGCAGAGTAAAATATTTATAAATTCTGAAATAGTACTTAAAAATTATAATAAATTAAATTTTCTGTTTATACTCCGGCACGACAACCAAGTCAGTAGAGTTTTACAATCAATCATCAATACAAATATTTATCGTATTTAGTAGTCATGGGCTTGAACTCCGGTCCACTCAAGGAATGCATGCTATGTACTCTTGCTCTTGACCACTCGGCTATGTCAGGTCTTTAACTTATGTGTCATTTCATTTTTATTTGTTTAGTTAATATTTCATACCCTTAGGTCATTTTCTCTTCTAAGAAGTTTTCCAAGAGACTGGAAGTTTAGAACTTCCAGTCCCTTAGAAAACTTCTTATCTGGGTTCTACTGTAATTTAAAGTCTTAGTCATGTTTGTTAGCTTATTTTTAAATTTAGCTAGTGATTTTGTAAGATACAACTTACTATTTGTCCAGCTATTGTATCGGTGTTTTGGCACAAATATCATAGCATGTAATGAGTAGAGCAGTAGAATATTAGGGTTTTAATTGTGATAAATAAGTAGCTCAAAGGTCCTAATCACTTGTTGAACATATTTATTTTTGTGTTTAGCTAAGGAATTTTGCTTTTTAGTAGGGATATAACTAATTTCAACCCAAGCACGGTACTAAGTACTATAGGTTCTAATACCTCTCGTGTTTGGAGTTCACATAAAAAAAAAAAAAAAAAAATTTAACACTGCAATCATAATAGTATAGCATAACAATATCTTGAACTTGATAGTGTAATAGGTATCACTTCATTTAGGAATTTATTAGCATAGTGTAGTATTATCAATTAATCAAATAAATTTATTAATTTTCATTGTTAATCATTTAAATTGTATTTAAACAGAAATCATGCTCCAGACTAGAGTAGCAAAGTAATGGACATAAAGTAGCAGGAGTGCTGTGGCTTGGGGGAGAACCAAAGGGGGAGATTCTCCAACGTATCACAGTCTAACAAAATATGCAACTTGTAAAATGTTTAGACCTTTCTGGAACAGGACATGATCCAGCCAATGGGGGATGTCTTTGTGTACTAGTAGCAGAGTGTGTGTGTGAAGAAATTAGATGCCAACTCAGCATTCTGATGGGCATCTCAGCTGCCCCACTCAATGCCACAGCTGACACTTGTGCATTAGATAACACAGCAGCAAGCTCCAAGGCAGAATGCACTGGTCAGACAGAAGGTAGTTATTGTCAGTGACTCTGTCAACAGGGAAATGGGAAATATGCCAGGGGCAAAAGTAGATAATGTTATAGAGCAGATATCATCTTTTAAGGGCACAAAAGGTAATACAGGTAACCTTCATATAAATGGTAATTAGATTCCTATAAAATCTCATGTAATGCAAAACCGTCTTATACGGGACTAAGAAACAGTACAAAAAGGGGGGTTACGTTCCAAAAGCTAACAAAAATACATAATTTTTTTATAACTAGTGGAAACTTAAATTTTATTAATGATAGTAATAACTGAACAAACATCTCACAAAGTGTGATACATATATGTCAGACAATGTACGTTCATTTAATTTTCTTCCTTTCATTCCTGCTAAGCACAATCAAACAAGAATTTCTCTATTGCAGAATATCTTCACCTTCTGAACTTTCTGCAGCATTTAGATTTCGTGTATCTTCTGTCTCTTTAATAAAAAAAATCAACATTCTGGGATTGTTTGCTTTTTCTTGATAGATCTTTGTAAATTGCATGGTATGGAGCTAAGCATTTTTGAAGTTCCCTTTTGAACTTTGTGTTCCCTTCAGTCAAAGGATCTGCATTCAAAAAATAAGATTCTAATTACTCGGCTAAGTTTATCCCTTCCCATATGCATTTTAGCATAAAATTTGGAACTTCACTGGCCTGGGGTGTTATCCAATAGTAATAAAACTTAAAATCTAGATTTTTCCACTATTTTAAGCAGAAAAATCTAGATTTCAAAGCTTTGGAAAAATCTTGATTTTTCCAAAGCTGGCCCAAAACAATTTAGAATCCATTCTTTAAATAAATCGACAGTTACCCAAATTATGCCTAATTTCCTTAGCCATAATTTGGGGCTGGAATTTATTTCACAACAAAGAAATTATTCCAATACGCTTCTTATGAACAAAGTTTAGCAACACTTTAGTAACCAGAAAAATTTATAAATGATCAAATAAAAACCAAAATAACTTTACAAAAACCTTAAGTTACAAACTGCACACTTCGAAGTCAAACTTTTATGGTCTCAAACAATATCTCAAATAATATGGAACAAACATAAGTTCCATAGCACTGAACCTAGCACGGGGATTTCCCAATATAACAGCTAACAAATTAACAGGGGGGATTCACAAAAAAGAATGCAAATGTTGAAAAATTGAATCCAACATAATAGCAGGGTTTCCCCCACACAAAAGCTCAAAAATACCGTGTTATGCAAGGTTTTCCATAATTCTTTAACCATGTTAGAGTGAAACCATGTTGTAGAAGTACCATGTTATACAGGAGTTGCCTGTATTGTTTTACACGTTGGCATTAATGATATTAAGAGTAGGAGATCTGAGGACTTACTTAAACAGTACAGGGCAATGTTTGCCAAAAGTCACAAGTTAGGAATGAATTTGAAAATGTCTGCAATTCTGCCCAGACATGATTGGAGGGAGTATATGTTGAGAGCCTTATCAATCAATTTGGTCCAGGGAAAGAACATGCAGGGCTAATGGGGTAGAATTTTTCTCAGCATGGTCTGTGCTTAACAGGAGAGACTATTTTTACAGAGATGGGATACACTTGAATAGAATGGATGTGAGAATATTTGCTGATGCTGTCGAAGCAGTGATAATAGGATTGAAAAACTGCCAACTTGGGGGGATATACAGACTAATAGTTTAATTAGAGGTGCAGGTAGAGGTGCAAGTGATTCTTGCACTGCTACTATTGGTACATGCAGCAGTCTGGAAAGCAAGGTGTCTGGGATATCAGGCCACGCTGTGGGTCATCATGGAACAAATGAATACATGGGCTGTGTTAGGGTAACTAAGAGTAAGAACATGTGCATGCATACGTGTTTATACATGTTCTTACATACCAGTAACTGATGCCAGGAGCAATGTAAATAAATTTGATGAATTTGAAGTACTGATTAAGACGTCAAATGCAGTCGTTGTAGAAATAGTGGAGACATTGTGTCACCCAGACATAAGTGAAGCTGAATTTGAATATAGAGTACAACGTACACAGGAAGGACAGACAGCCAGGACAGGAGTGGTGGAAGAATTATGCTCTTAGTTAAGAAGCATATTAAACCTAAGGCAGTGCACCAAGTTGACATAGGTGAAGAGTACAATGTTGAGTCAGTCTGGTGTGATATAAGCATTGGAAAAACAAAATTGAGAGTAGGAATGTGTTATAGAGCTAATAATTGTGATCAGTATACCAAAATCAGTATATCAGAATACAGAGAAATAGAGTGGACCAGGAAAATAAGAATGTCTTATAATGGGGGAATTCAACTTTCCAGATGTTAGCATTAGCATTAGTAGAGGCATATGATGCAAGAAAGCAAGCTTATTCAGCATCAGCCAAAAAAAAAAAAAAAAAAACACAACCAATACTCCCATTTCACCCCTCCGTTCATTCGAAATACCTGTCCAGCTGAGCCTTAAATTTGTTTAGGCTATCAACTTCAACAACAAGTGATGGAAGTCTATTCCACAAACCAACTGCCCGCTGGCTAAAGCAAATTTCCGCACATCTATCCGACATCCGTCCTTCCTCAATTTGAATTTATGCCCTCTCAGGTGATTATTCTGAGCAAGAGGAAGAATCCCATCGGCATTGAGCATGCTCAAGCCATTCAAAGCCTTATACACCTCTATCAGATCACCTCGCCGATGCCTAGTCTCCAGACTCTGTAATTTGCAAAACTTAAGTCTTTCTTCGTAAGAGCAACCCTTTGTTCCATTCACTAATCTTGTTGCCCTTCTCTGTACTCGTTCCAGCAGCTCTACATCATTCTTGAAATGAGGCCTCCAGACCCGTATACAGTACTCAAGGTGTGGCCTGACCAATGCCTTATACAAGAGAATAATCACATCCCTATCCCTGCTAGAAAAATTCCTGTATATCATTGACAAGACACCATGAGCTACTCTTGCAGCCCGTCTGCACTGCTCAGAGAACTTCATATCTGCCTGCACAATTACCCATAGGTCCTTTTCATTCTCTACCACTGTAAGCGTAGTACCACAGAGTTGATACGTTGCTCTGGGGTTACTGTTTCCCATATGTAGTACTTTACATTTGTCAATGTTAAACTTCATTTGCCACCTCTCAGCCCATCTGCTCAACCTTTCCAGATCCTGTTGCAGCAGCATAGCATCAGTAGTGTCCTTAACAACCCTGCCAACCTTTGTATCGTCTGCAAACTTGGACATTAAGCTTGATATACCATCATCAATATAATTTATAAATACCGAAAACAACAATGGACCCAACACTGAACCCTGAGGAACTCCGCTAATAACATTAGTCCACGTTGAGCAGTGTCCATTGATTACCACTCTCTGTCTTCTGCCACTCAACCATCCCTTTATCCATAGCAGCAATTTGCCTCCAATGCCACACTGCTCCAATTTGTGCAGCAGTCTTCCATGCGCAACAGTATCAAAAGCCTTTCTAAGATCCAAATATATAATATCAAAGTTATTCCCTGCATCCAGTTCTTTTGTGACTACATCATAGTATCCAATCATATTGGTCAGACAAGACCTGCCCTTAACAAAACCATGCTGTGTCTGAGCTATAACTGAATTCTTGTCTAGATGATCCTGCAGTGCTTCTTTAACCAGTGCCTCCATTAATTTTCCTGGAACCGAAGTTAAACTAACAGGTCTATAACTGGAATTTGTGGATTGGTCACTCACACACTAGCAAGACTTTTGTGGATTTCTTAGATGACTTTTCTACAGCTGCATGTTACAGAGGCAACAAGAGGAAGCAATACTCTTGATCTGGTTATCAGCAGTTATTCTTCATGCATTAAGAATATGCAGGTAAAAGACGCACTGGGTGGCAGCAATCAAAGTTATATAAATACAAAGTTGTCTCTTCTCCAATGGAGCCTTTATCTCATGGCTATTCCCAACATCGTATTGTTTGGCATTACAAGAATGCAAAATGGGATGACCTGCGAGATTCCTTTTCTTCTTTTCTTTGGTCAGATTACTGTTTCAAAACTTCTGATGTCAACGTTTGCTCAGATCGTATCAGTGAAATTATTCTTGTAGAAATAGAATCCTTTATTCCACACTCCACTTTAAAATCTCGTCGTTTATCTAAACCGCGGTTTTCCAATAAATGTGCTAAGGCTGTTCAAGAGAAGAGCGTTGCATATCGTAATTGGCTTGCTTACAATTCTTCAGTTTCATTTTCTGCCTACACCAAAGCTCGTAACAATTGTAAAGCAGTTATTAATCAGTCCAAACTAGATTTTGAAGAGGGTAAGAGTAGAAAACTTGTTTCTTTCCCTAATGGCAGCCAAGCATTCTGATCTCTTGCCAAAGCTATTGGCAGCAACTTTTGCCAATCTCTGCTCCCACCTCTGTGAAAACCAGATGGTTCTGTTGTCACTTCAGTCAAGGATAAAGCTGGCCAGCTAGCATCCCATTTTTCTTCCACCTCATGTATTAATGATCTTGGTAAAACACCTCCCACCATTCCCAACATGCTCCATTCAATGCCTCCTGTGGTCTTCCGTCAAAAGGATATCAGAAGGATTTTGACGAATCTTGATGCTAAGAAAGCTCCAGGTCCTGATGCTTTTCTCCACTTGTTCTCAAAGCCTGTTCTCCTGAACTTACTCCTGTTCTTTGCTGCCTTTTTTCACTTTCTCATTTCAAGGGTGTTTTTCCTTCTGCTTGGAAATTTTCTCATATCCAGCCAGTTCCTAAAAAGGGTGACAAATCTCTCCCATCCAATTATCATCCCACTGCAATTACTTCTACTCTTTCTAAAGTAAGGGAGAAATCAATTAACCGCCAACTGTTAAACTACCTAGAAACCTTCCGTCTGATCAATGACCACCAGTATGGATTCAGTCAGTGTCAATCCACTGGTGATATTCTGGCTTATGTTACCCATTTATGGACAAATTCAATGGAAAAGTGGAAAAGTTCGGTGAAACATAAGCAGTTGCTCTTGACATCTCAAAGCCTTTCGATCGTGTTTGGCATAAAGGTCTTCTAAACAAGCTTCCATCTTATGGTTTCCCAACTGTTTTTTGCAATTGGTTATCCAGTTTTCTCTCGAATTGCTCACTGAGGGTGATAGTAGATGGCTCTCTGTCTTCTAACCTCTCAACTAATGCTGGTGTTCCCCAAAGTTCAGTTCTTTTCCCCACCCTTTTCCTCTTGTATATTAAGGACCTTCTTCCATTGACTGGAAATCCTATCCATAGTTTTGCTGATGATAGCACATTGCATTTCACTTTCCATTTTGAGAAATCTTGCCCTGCTCAATCAGATTCAACTTCTTGAATATACGCTACCAATTCCTTAAATGCTGACCTCCGGGTAATTCTCCAGTAGGGCAAAGACAACTTAGTTGATTTCAATCATTCTAAAACTCAGTCTTGTCTTATATCTTGTAAAAAAGGATTCTTCTACTCCTATGCTTATCTTTGGTGACACTCCAATTTCTAGGCAAAATGATCTCTTTTGGGGATTACCCTGACTTCTAATCTCTCTTGGCACAAGCACATTACAAATATTGCTTCCTCTGCATTTAAATAACTTGGTTTTCTCTTTTGCTCTTGGTGTTACTTTTCTTCCAAACAGCTGTTCACTCTATACAAATCGCAAATCTGCCCTACCATGGAATATTGTTCCCAAATCTGAGGCGGTGCCCGCAAAACCTCTCGCAGACTTCTAAATTCCATTCAGAAGAGAGCAGTTAGGTTAATTAATGACTCCTCCCTAACAGTCTCTCCACTGGCTGTGTCTCATAGGCATACTGTTTCTGCTGCATGCCTTTTCTACAGATACTTCCATGGGCACTGTTCTTCTGAATTGGCTTCTATAATTCCCGCTCTCTCTTTCAAAACAGTCCGAACACGTGCCGTCACCAGCCAACATCCATTTACTGTCCAACTTCAAACTCAGAGAACCAACTTTTCATCTTCCTCGTTTATTCGTTCAACTGCCGTTTTCTGGAACAACCTTCCTTCATACGTATTTCCTGAAAATTACAGTCTACAGAAGTTCAAATCTAATGTCAACAAATATCTTCTTTCATCTTCTCAACCTCCAACCCAAGCACGGTACTAAGTACTATAGGTTCTAATACCTCTCATGTTTGGAATTTTTATTTAAAAAAAAAGAGATAAGCGAACCCTTAGGCATAATTATGAGAGCACACTTGGATTCAGTGGAGGTCCCTACAGACTAGAGATGTGAGAATGTATCCCCATTTCATAAAGTGGGGATAAAAGGCAACATGAGTAAATACAGACCTGTTAGCTTAATGTCCAGGGAAAATAATAGAATCACTGGTTAAAGAAGTAATGCAGGACCATCTGGACATATTGCAATTATACTGCAATCACAACATGGATTTTTTAAGGTGCAGTCTTGTATAACCAATCTGACAGGTTACTATGATGAAGTGACCAAGCAACTGGATGCAAAAAATAATTTTAAAATCATATTCTTGGATTTCAGGAAGGCTTTTCATACTGTTGCACATAAAAGACTGCTGTACAAACTGTAGCAATGTGGAATTCAGAGTAAGTTACTACTATGGATAAAGGGATGGTTAAAGGAAAGAAAAACCAGTTACTGCTATATATAAAGAAACCCAGTTACTGCTATGGATAAAGGGATGATTGAGTGATTGAAGCAAATGGGAAGGAAATTTCACATGGGGGACAAAATTTTTAAATCAACTCGATGATTTTTATTTGTACCAACATGTCAGGGAAAGTACTAGGGAAAAGAATATTCTAGACCTCATAATCACCCATGAACCAGATGAAATAATAGAGGTGACAGTACAGGAACCAGTAGCAGGAAGTGAAGTGAGAAGTAGAAGTATTTAAAGGCAAAGGAATGGGTTATAATAAGGAAATTGCGATGCCATAAGGTGCTACATGGCACCTATTAACTGGGTAGATATAGCACAGAGAACGAATACAATTGAATTATGGTATACCTTTAAAACAATAATCACAGAAGCCTTGAATGTGTATATACTATTAAAAAATACTCCACAAGGAAGATTCCAAATTGGATGAATAATGAAGTTGCCAGATTACTTGAGCAGAAAAAGACAGCACATGGATAAGTTACAGAGCAATAAAAAGTACTGAAGCCTATAACAGCTACAAAATGATCTGTAATAGTGCCACAAAAAAGGTTATGTTAGCGAAGGCAGATTATGAAAAATCGCTGGCAAAGAGTGGGGATAAGGAATTCTTCACATATATAAATGCAAAGAAGAAAAGGAACAAACTAGATTGGGCCCTTATGTAACTGACATGGGATAGTATTCAATACCCCAGCTGATGTTGCGGACGAGCTCAACAGCTACTTTATATCGATATTTACAGAAGAAAAACCCTTTATGTCAAAGAGAAATTGTGAGAATGAAGTTGAAAAATATGTAATTTCACATGATTATTTAATGAAAAAACTTTTGAGCCTACAGGCCAGTAAGGCTCCTGGGGTTGATGGCATATACCCTATAATCTTAAGGGAGGTAGCAAGAAGGTGCATTGAACCATTGAGGCTAATTATGAGAGCATCACTGGAATCAGGAGGGATTCTGTTGGATTGAAAAAGTGCCAATGTATCTCCAATACATAAGGGCAGTTCTAAGAGTAAAGTGGGAAATTACCGACCAGTTAGTCTAACTTCAGTAGTAGGGAAAATCATGGAGACAATGATCAAGGGTGGAATTCAGGATCATTTAGATAGAAATGGAATTTTGAAGGATACTCAGCATGGTTTTGTATATGGAAAATAACATTTAACAAATCTGGTTAGCTATTTTGACAGAATCACTCATGAGCTGGATTTAGGGGATAATTCTGACATTGTTTATTTGGATTTCACCACATGGTTAGGCTGCACCTTGAGCACTGTATACATGTCTGGAGGCCTCACTTTGGGAAGGATGTAGATCTGCCGGAATGGGTGCAGAGAAAGGCAACCAGATTGGTGAAGGGAACAAATGGGTGCTCTTACCTGAAAGGCTTCAGTTCTGCAAACTGCAGCACCTCAGTAGAGATCTCATTGAGGTGTTTAAAGTCTTGAATGGACTGAGTAAGCTGAATGTTAATGGTATTCTTCCACTTGCTGAGACTACACACAATGAGGGGGCAGAAATTCAAGTTGAGGAAGGATGGTTGCAGGACAGATGTGCGGAAATTTGCCTTCAGCCAGCGGGTGGTTGATTGTTGGAACAGGCTTCCATCTGTTGTTGCAGAAGTGGATGGGTTGTTTAATTTTTTTTTTTTTTTGGCTGATGCTGTATAAGCTTGCTTTCTTGCATCATTTGCCATTACTACAACTTAAAAAAAAAATTAATTACCCATCATACCTGAGTAGTGCCAGTAAAAGTGGAACTCCTCCATAAGAATGAACCTCCTTTTTCAACGAAGGATCCTCTGCCAGAACTGATAAAGTCCACACAAGATGCCACTGGAGGCGAGCATGACAACAGCATAATTGACTATGTGTAAAAATGACAAGAAAACCTATTCAACACATATCTTTGTTATATATTGAAAATCATATGTAAAAAAATTAATAAATATTAAATATTTTCTGTAATATAGGAGTTATTGTTATTGATAAATATTGTTACTTACAACTCCTATATTAGAAAAAAATATTTAATATACTAAATATTTAATACACAAAAAAAAGCCTTTTTTGAACACTCACATTTGACCACACAGCCTATAATGCCATTAGATTATGTAGCCTATGATCAGATGGCTGAATTGTTCCTTATTTCCTATTTATGTAAAGGTAAACTGCAGCCATTATCAATCCACTGCAGGAGTGAAGCCTCCTCAACAATTCATGTTGAGAAAAATGGACCATAATCTGCCATGCTGGTCCAATGTGGGTTGGCAGGTCTTATTATCTTCATATTGTAGGTATATGAAGAAATTATTTATAATAATTTTAAAACAGCAATATTTTAAAATAAAAATATTAATATTTTTATTTTAAAATACAGCATTATTAAAAAAAATTCTACAGTAACAGTGCATTGCCATTTAAAATTTTTAAACAATTTCATCCACAGATGGAAAAACAGAAAAACTAAAAGGAAAAAAAGAAAACATGTGAAATGAAATTTGCTTATATAGAAACACATGCTCAATAGGTCATATTTTAGTCATTGTATATTCATGCTAAAAAAAATTGGAAAAACACAAATTATATTTTTAGCTATAACACAATTTGCTTATAACTTGGGTGTTAAAGTTGTCTCCCAACACACATTGAGATTGTACTATACTATAAAACTGTTAAATATATTAGCCATATTTCCTTTGACAACCTGTTCTACTGAATGATGCTTTTCTACTCTTAAAGAATTAAAACATATTTAAGAAGCATGATGGGACAAGATAGACTGGTGTGACTGGCCTTACTTTACACATTCACAAAATATTTCCATTGACCAGGCGCATTGGACTTCTTTGCAAAGAAATATTATGGAAGGCAGAATTATTGCAAATATTTCATTGCACAGGAAATTTTGGAGGCAAAAGCCTACTACATATGTGGTTTATTTATTTTAAATAATTATTTATTATTAATCTTTTGTTTGCTGCCTACTAAAAACTAAACTGTACAATTTTTTAAAAACAACTATATCTGTTTGTGTTGTGTCTTCTGATAATAATTAATTTTACAAACGACATAGTTTACAAAATCAAAAGATAACTTTATGCTGGAGATATGCGAAGCTCCAAGATTCTACTGTATATGTTTCTAATACATATATTTTGATGTACTAAAGACCACATAAGTGAAACAATAAATTGAATCATTTATTATTCAGTTAATTATTAATCTTAAAAAACTAATAATTGAACCTGTAAACACTAAAGAGATGAAAAATGGCATGTGGGGGGGGGTGGAACAGCATATAGGAAAAATCATAATTTCATCACACAGGATTACAAATGCTGTGTGCCTGACTTCCAAAATCCTGGATCCATCCTTGACTGATTCAGCTTCTTTACCCCACCAACTGTCATATAGCAATCTGCTCTGATTGATGATGTTTCTGCCAAAACAATATCACCTATATGTTGGGTCATCATCCACAGTTTTCACATTAACTGTCCATCCATATGCAAACTCATGGGCAGAAAAAACAGTTACCGGCATATACCTTTTCCATATGCCAGCAAATTTCTGTAAGACCATAAGAATCTGATTAACACTGCACTGTGCTAGCTTGGACACATACAGCACTGTGAACACTACACTGCCTTTGGTGCTGCATACCATTTCCCACATACGCAGTGTAGCCAACATGCCCTAATGTTCAGTAGCAGCATTACTACTAATCTCTAAATTTACACCCAGGTTATGTGATTTAAATTTAAACAATAAAAATATCATTTTAATTTGGCACTCTTGTACATCAAGTCCTGTGGTTGTTACAGTTAACATAGCAAAAGGCTATCTGGTTTTGTTTTTTTTTTTTTTTGTTTTTTTTTTTTTTTGTTTTTTTTTATATCATTAACATGCTCAAATTTGTGCACGGTATCAATGCATAACAAAGCTTTCACCTCAGTAAAACTGGCACACCTTCCCATAGCTGGACTTGTTCTTTTGTTGTTTTTTCAGAACTCAGTAACCTCAACAGACTAGCAGCCAACCTAAAATTAAAAATATTAAAATTTCTGTAATGTTTTGTATAGAAATAAAAAAAAAAAAAAAAACCTATAAAATTAATTAAGAGGCCAAGGAAAATACAAAGCATTGTTTAATTAATTTAAGTACAAGCAATATGTATATCAACATTACATCATAAATTTTGTATTACAGCAGTGAGCACCATAACAATATTCAATTATCATAATGTAGTAAATAATAAAAATAAACCTTTAATTAGACAACCAAAAACAATAAATGCTGCATACAACAAAATAATAAAAATATACACGCAACCCCCCAAATAACACGGTTTCGCTCTAACACGATCGATAAATTGCGGTGATCCTCACACAACACGGTACTCAAATAACATGGTTTTTCTCTAACCTGGTTAGAGAATTACGGCAAACCATGCATAGCATGGTATTTTTGAGTTTTTTTTGGGGGGGGAACCCTGCTATTATGTTGGACGCAATTTTTTTTCATTCGCATTCTTTTTTGTGAATCCCCACTGTTGATTCGCTAGTTGTTATGCAAAAAAGAAATATATTATTGGGAAATCCCTGTGTGAGGTTCTGTGCAATGGAAGTTGTGCTTGTTTGAGACCATAATGCTTATGACATTGAAGCATGCAGTTCATAACTTAAGGTTTTTTTTAAGGTTATTTTGGTTTTTATTTGATCATTTATACATTTTTCCAGGTATGTGTTACTAAACTTTGTTCTTAAGAAGCATATTGGAATAATTTCTTTGTTGTGAATTAAATTCCAGCCCTAAATTATGGCTAAGGAAATTAGGCATAATTTGGGCAACTGCCGATTTATTTCAAGAATGGATTCTAAATTGTTTTGTGCCAGCTGTGGAAAACTATTTAAAGCAGAAAACTCTAGATTTCAAAGTTTCAATACTACTGGATAACATGCCAGGCCATCCAAAAGATTTAAGTCATCCAAAATATTGAAGTAAATGTTCCTACCCTCTAATATAACTTCTTTAATTCATTCATTAGATCAAGGCATTATATCTACCTTTAAAACTCATTACATCAGAAAATCTGTTACAATGGATTTTGGAAAAAAATTGATTCCGAATCTATTGAAGTGATGGAGGTATGGAAACATTTTTCAATTGTGAACTGTATTGGAATCATAGCTTTATCGCTCAAAGAAGCAAAACTGTCAACACATGCATGTTGGAAAAATGTATGGCCAGGGTCAGTTCATTCATGAAATATGGCCAACTGGCAGAAAACAGAACTGATGCGATAGTAGAACTTGTTAAGTCAGTAGGAGGGGAAGGTTTTGATGATATGACTACTAGAGACATTCAAGAATTGCTGTAGAAAAGAGGCTGGCAAAGCGGATTCGGTGGAAATGGCATCGGAAGTAAATCAAATCGATTCAGAGGATGGTAGCGCAGATGAAAATTGTGAAGTTCCAAATTTTACACTAAAAAGCATACGGCAAGGCATAAACTTAGCCAAGCAATTAGAATCTTATTTTTTGAATGCAGATCCTTTGACTGAAAGGAACAAAGTTCAAAAGGGAGCTTCAAAAATGCTTAGCTCCATACCACGCAATTTACAAAGATCTATCAAGCAAAAGCAAACAATCCCAGAATACTGATATTTTAAAGAGAGCAGAAGATACACAAAACCTAGATGCTGCAGAAGAAAGTTCAGAAGGTGAAGATATTCTGCAACAGAGAAAACTTTCTCATTTGATTGTGCTTAGCAGCAATGAAGAGGAAAAAAATGAAATGAATGTACATTAACTGACATGTTATGTACCACAGTTTGTAAGACATTTGTTCAGTTATTACTATTTTTTAATAAAAATTAAAGTTTCTGATAGTTATAAAAAAA
Source organism: Mastigoproctus giganteus (assembly GCF_048544385.1). Classification (NCBI taxonomy): domain Eukaryota; kingdom Metazoa; phylum Arthropoda; class Arachnida; order Uropygi; family Thelyphonidae; genus Mastigoproctus; species Mastigoproctus giganteus. Next base: position 181,869,446 of record NC_143584.1, on the reverse strand, counting down.
TGGCATATTTTTGTTAGCTTTGGAATGTAACCTCCCTTTTTGTACTGGTTCTTAGTTCCATATAACATGGTTTTGAACTACTCGAGATTTTATAGGCACCTAACTACCTTGTTATATGAAGGTTACCTGTACATTACATATAAATTAATTGATTTATAATCAATATTAACAACAAAAGAGATTCTTTTATATATTCAATTGCTATGCTGTAGTATAAATATACTCCATAATAGCAATTGAATATATATATGATTATACTTCACATAATAGAAACTGAAAATAAGTCAAGCTCAAAAAGTAGTGTTCTTATTGATACAAGATTAATGGTTTTCATCGAAGTTAACTTCTTCAGTGTTTGGTTTTTAAGTTAAGTTCAATTTGCAATCAGTTTTACTTTTGATTTGAAAAAAACAAATGTGTCTGAATTGGACTGCATTTCAAAATGAGTAAGGTTGGTTTTTTAAATAAACTTAACAGCTCATGAGTTTTTAAATTCTCTCACCTCTATTACTATGATCATTTAACCAAGGAGATAGTGAGGGAATTCCTTAATAAGAGCTCTTAAATGTTTTTAATATTGAATTAGTGTGACACAATGTCTAGTAGCCATTGGTATATGAAAGGTAGAAGGGCTTCCTCATCCTTTCTTATGACTAACAGGGTTTAAGCTGCTTTGTAAATGTGATCAAAGCACAACAAATTCTTCTTTGGTTGCGGTAAGCAAGTGGCATTACCATAAGGGTTAATCTGCCATTTAAAAGACAAGACAGCCTGTTTCAGAAATTACAATTGAGCTCTGACATAGCCAAGTAGTAGTCAGGCATGAGGGTACAGAAGCAAAGGCAATTTGAATGGACTATGGTTCAAGCCTGAGTGACTGCTAAATACAGTTAATGATTGTATTAATTGTCAAAATAATTAATGTAGACTCCTCTGACCTGGTGGTTGTGCCTAGGGCTCACAATACCGGTCAAAATCTTAATATCAGTATTTCAGCATTTTTAATGTATGAAACCGAAATACCGGTATTCCACAAAAAAAAAAAAAAAAAAAAAAATTCTCAATAAATTTTGATGACAATTAGGTGCAATAAAGTAAGAAAAAGAACAAGTAATTACTTGAATTCGTGTTTCAAATCAAACTTTTATTACAATAATAAATATTCTAACAAAAATTATTAAGCATACAGTTATTCTAAAAGCAAAAAAATATACATGTTGAAACTGCAAATTTGGTTGTCTAAAAGCATCCACACTACCTGTCCGAATAAAGTGAGCTCTTAAGAAATATAAACAATCAATAGTGTTATCGTTTAAACTGGATCTAATTTTGGTACATATTTAATTAGCGGCAGAAAACATCCCTTTTGGATTCTGTGCTGGTTGGTGCTATTGTACTGAGATAGTCGAGGTGAGTTGCATTTTCCCACCCCCCTTATTCCCTCATCTTCAAAAAATCTTATTTACTTTTTTGACTTTTTATGGCACTATATCCATATTAACAAAAGAAAAGGATTGACATTTAAGCTTGGTGAGGAAACCAAATCTAAGATGTGGGGGTTATTTATTTATTAATTTTTATTTCCATGTACCTTAGTATTGCCATCAGTGGCCATTATTATGATTTTTGTACAGAAGCTCCCCTCAAGCACTAAGGCCCACAAGCTACATGACTGCATTAAAAAAATCAGAATTTGCAGGAGCTGAGGGATATTCCCATAGTTTCTCATGAGTAATAACACAAATATAAAACAAAAGTCATTTATCATACAAAACTACTTACAAGTATATGAATAACTGGTATTCATTTACATCTAATCTCTTCATTTTTCTCATTTAATCTGTTAATACATGCTATCATTTCCATAAAATTTCCCTCAGTTAACAATATCAACTCTCTCTACAGCTGTAAACACTAAACTAATTCAAGCTTAATCACTTCCTCATGTTTCTCTTAATCAGCAATATCAATTCTCTTCTCAACAGCAATCCATAAGTCACTAACTTAATACTATCAATTCCATGTAATCTCTCTCTCTTAATTTAGCAATATCAATTTTCTTTATAACTTCAACCATAAACCAACTCAATACTTAACATTTCCTTATTTCTCCTAATTTCTTCAACTTCAACCTTACTCTAAAATAATCTACCACTTTATCTAAGTACCATTTCCAATACAACACAATTCAGAGGACTTACCTTCCTTCTCTTTCACGGTGGGATTCCTTCCACAGAGTGTGGTGATGCATCTCTCTCTCTCTTCTTAGTTGAACTCTGCTGTATAGCTCTTCCAGTACTGTCTTATTTCGGGAATAGTTCTCTGTTAATACTATAGAAAATTACCACAGCAGTAGTAGAAGCCAGGGCACTATCTGATTAGCTTGTTATTCAACTTCCAAATTAACTTCTAGCACATGAACGTGCCTGGTGAAACTCTTCACTATATAGGGTGTTTCAAAAGTGATGGTCATTAATTTAAAGGTGAACTGCACAGACTGCAATATGTGAAAAAAGCCTAGTAAACATGGGTCCTTAAGTGAATCGTTTTCAAGATATTGCATATTTCTAGTAGGGATCCACCACTGACAAGGTGAACTGTACAGAGTTGGGATCCACCACTGACTTGTATGTTTAGGTTAGGTTATGCTCATTCTCTCCCTTTCCCCTCTCTCAATGCTTTGAGACATAGCAAGCATACTAGTACTCGTCAAAGGGCAGTCAACATGGAAAGAGGTTACAGCAACGAAGAGTATGCGGACATACACTTCATGTATGGTAAAGCCAACGGCGGTGCACTCGAGGCTGCACGTTTGTACCAAGAAGCATTTCCCTGCTGAAAGCAGCCCAACAGGTACACATTCATCAAGGTACATCAATGCCTTAGAGAGCATGGGCGCTGTGCACATGGAGTACGAGCAGGTAGACCTAGAAGCATAACACCTGATGTTGAGGAAAGGGTGTTAGAAAGAACAACCTGTAACATGTAACACCTGTAAAATCCTGTGGTGTTGAAGCCAAAAATTAAAAATGTATTATCTTATGTTTAATAAAACCACCCTTAGCAAAGGATTCACAGCTTTTTGCTAAACCAGTGCTCCCACAGTCAGTGGCGGATCTTAACAGAAAATATGCATTATCTCGAAAACGGTTCATTTGCGGCCCGATTTTCACTGTGACTTTTTTGTTTATTTTAGTTTGTACTTTTCACCTTTAAATTATTGACCATCATTTTTGAAACACCCTGTACAGCTGGATATTCCCAGAACTACCACTGCAAGTCTGTAACCCTTCCAAACAATAACTACAAACCCTTCTTTTGGCACAAGCATCTTATTTATTTCCTTCTCATTTATTTATTTATTCGGTTGATTGCAAGTTATAATCGCCCCTTGTACTACTTTTTTATATGCAAGCTTATTTGTCTCCCCCTATCTAATTTAAACATGACCCAATCGCAGTGTTATTCTTTAAAAACCGAATATTTTCCCCACACAAAGAAATGCTTTCATCTTTTACCTCTATATCACCTGTCCACAATACCTTTGAACTGCTCCATACCGACACCCTTTCCCAAAACGCACTAAGTGTCACATCATCAAGTAGTGGTGTAATAGAGGGATTAAACTATTGTTCATAAGCTTTTAATTTTAACCCCTCCTCAATTAAAGAATATGGTGAACCATTCACCATATTCCTTAATTTCCCTACCAGGCCTTCTCCCACTAATGGAAATATTTCAGTAATGATGTTTTCGTTATTCCTTAAGTGCTTTACTTCAACACACACTATACTTACTAAGAGAAATATATTTGTAAGATTTTATATCTTAGATTCATGACATTTTCAGGTTTTAATTGCATTTGTATTGTGTATAACAATTCCTCACTTAAAAATTCAGTAATTTCAATGATTTGTCATTGTCAATTTTATAACCTTTATGTGAATAAATCATAAACAGTTATTTTTTAAATTAGTAGCGAAAAACCGTATTTTTGTATCAATACTGGTATTTCAAATCCTGAAAAAAAAAATGACCAGGATCCCAGTATTCGGGATCCCAGAATCTCAGTACTGTAAGCCCTAGTTTTGCCAGAATATAAACAAGAACACATACAGATCCCCCATGAAATTGTAGGTATCTCAAGTGACTACTGCCTGAAGGGTAACTCGCACTGAACAACTTTATTACCACTGCTTTGCCAGATATCCTATCATATACCAATATCTTATGAGAGGCCACCAAGTTCTAAAATAGGCCACCACAGTGTCTCAACTTTTAAATAAATTGCACATTAACTTTTTGGTTTTTTTTTTGTTTACAAAGAATGATGTTTGTTTGTTTGTAGGTTTTACAGAGCAAGTACAAATAGCAAACTACAAAGGCAATGGTAATAAAAATTCATTCTGCTGTAGACATTAAACATCATGACATTTACTAGGCAGTTTAAACTCCGTGAGTGACAAAACCATAAGAGAGAAAAAGGAAGTACTTCATAATTTTGAAAAAAAAAAAAAAAAAAGAATCAAATAGCATTAGCTAATTTATAATTTTTAATTTAAGTATACTAATTTATTTATTTTTAGTTGTGTCTAAAAATCTGGAACTTTGAATTTCACTCATATATAAAATTTGTTCCTAATTTATGTTTTATAACTTAGAAATTTTATTAAATGAATTTCATTAATAGGATAAAGGGATAGATATATATTGTAGTTAAGCAATAAAAATAAAGCACATATGAATTCCCATATATTATATAAGGAAAATTACATTTTTAGTAAAAATTAATGATTTATCATATAAATTAATAAAGCAGGTGTCCTACTGGATATGCACTTGATCTACATCATAGGTTTTAAAACTGGGTTCCACAGAACCCTAGGGCTTGTTGGAGTGCTGTGAAATTTCTAATGCATGACAGAGAGGGAGCAAGAGAAAGATTTTTGATATGCTTGTTTTTTAATGAAGGAGGATAAAATAATATAAGAAAAGTCTCAAGGGAGGAATTTTGAGATATTTTAACAACATTTTAATATAAATTAATAAATACCCACGATTCAAGTATCAGTGCTTTTCAAATTGCGTTCTTCCTCAAAAAAAAAAAAAAAAATCCCAGAAGTTCTGCAAATGTTTTGTTAATTTTTTATCATTAATTTTTAAAAGCAATAATAATTAATTTATCACTGATTATTATTTCTTTTAAAGATATTAAGAGTTCCCCAAAAGATTCAGATCTTCCAAAAGCTTTTGCAACCAAAAAAAAAAAAAAAGTTTTAAAAAATGCTGATCTAGATTCTTACATTCTAACAATATTGTAATAAAAAGATTAAACCATTAATAATGGAACAGACTGACTAAAAATGAATTATTAACTAACTATTCTGAACATTTATCCTTTCATAATCAGAATTATTTTTTTAGCTGGTCTAAAATTAAAAATAAATTATTCTTAAGTGAATCATTTGTCAACAGATCAGGAACTTATTTATATGCTTCAACTACATAGCTAAAATATACATAAAACAAAAACTGCATAAATACATATAAAAATACACATACTTATATTGAAATTGAAAAAAGAACTTACTTTTTACTATGCATTTCATAGTTCTGAATAATATGCAGCAGATGATCAACAATAAATTCTTCTGCCAGCACAGCTTTGGCAGAAACACTAAAATAAACAACAAAATTTGTAACACCTTTATAACATCCAATGCTTGTACTTTAATTATTTAATTATATATATTATACAAGTATCAAATATTTTCAAAAACACTATTATTCCACAACAAAGTCCTGCAAATTCTTTATCATTTTCCTCTGTTTCTTTTGATTGTTATGCCTTTTTTTTTTTTTTTTTTTTTTAATTAGCACTCTCTCATCCTTCTTTATTATTTGGGATCCTTGCAGATCTCTGATTCCTTTATCTTTAGCCTTCATAGTTTTTATTCTGTTTATATGTTGCAAAACATACTGTGATATCACAACATTTTTATTACTTTATTCACATATCTGTTCATCTATTCAGATTTAATGCAACAAACAGCAACATGGTTGAGAAAATTCACACATTCAAAATTATGATACTTTAATGAAATTCAAGTTTGTCAATGTTTATAGTTTTCTAAATATTTTATTTTTAAAGAAAACTAAATTATCTTTCAGTTTCGCACAAAATAATATCTATAATGTTATTATCATGTTAGCAGTTATGTTCATTATAATCGGCTAGTTTTTATTCATTAATTTTATTTTTTAAAACAATTTTGAATCAAATATATTCTGTTCATAAAGCATTGGATTCCTAACTTCCAATTTCTTTCTCTTTCTGGAGCGAGCACAATCACAGAGAATAGAAATGTCTAATTTTATCCTTATTTTAAAAATAACGAGGAGAAAAACAAAATCCATACTACCAAATGTACAAAACCCACACTACCAATTGCACTTTTATTAAAACTGCCATTCTCTCAGGCTTATATCAATTCAAACTTTGTTTATACCTCCCCACCTTCAATTTCTCTTCCATTCCAATAAGCTTGATCTTAAAATATAACTTTCATGATTTCTCATGAAAAGTAACTTTGGCAAAATTTTAACAAGTAATACACTTTACCAAATGCACATTTCAAGTGCAGTAAACATGACCACAATTACAACTAAACATTAGATACCAATCAGTAATAGTGGAAACAGAAAGTAAATTATAGTGCTTTAATCATACTTTCCCATGTACCACTTTCATAAATTGTTGCATAACTTTGAAGAACAATGAGCCACGTGGCATAAACAATGGTTAAAATTAAACGAGTATAGAAAAAAATTATGTTATTGATTCAGTTCAAAACACATTATAAGAAATGCCTCATATTTACATATATTTTACTTGACCATCTTGATATTTTACTTGACCATTAGACAGTAAATAAACTCTAGAGTTTATTTACTGTCTAATTTATTCTATTGATGGTTTAATACATTTGCTATAATAAGCATTATTAAGGTAGCATCAGTCTAATATCATTAGACTGATGATACATAATAACACTCATTATAGTGGACTACTCATCATAGGGGGTGCCTCCATAGCCAGGTGGGAAGGAGCAGCAGTGTATAGCACATGTTTCTTGATTAGACCGGGGTTCGAGCCTGTCACCACCAAATACGGAGGATGCGGAAAGGTCAGGGAATGACCACCGGATATCCCGGAGCAATATGGCCTTAGTTGCTAATGCTCCTAAAAACCAAAAATAACAATACCTCGTCATAGGTTATATGTTATACCTGTAATAATACTTTATACTTTAAAGTTGTTCAAATTTCATTCAAAATTATATTCTCTCTGTTTATCATTCACATTTTGTATTACAATGTTCAAGTTACTGATGCCAGTATGCCCTTTAAAACATTTAAATTATGTATTTTATCCACTCCTCTGCCTCCATGCATGTAACTTGTGATCTTACTCAATTCTATTTAGATAACTTAGAAATAAAGAACACTTACGTCAAGAACAAAAATAGTTTACCTACTACTACTACTACTAAAACTGATTGTTAATCAGTATTAAACTGAGAAATAAGTAATAAATGTGTTTTGCTGGATACACACAAAACATTTAATGGCTTTCCTGTATAATTTAGATGAAATATTTATAGAGCCATGCATTATGGGAAAAATTATTAATATTAGTATATGATGCAAGGAGGCACGCTTATACAGCATCACCCAAAAAAAAAATATATATATATAAAATAAAACTACCTACATCATTTGTCCACCTTCTCTAATAATTTGTCTAGTCTTTCCTTCAATTTATTCAAACTCCTCACTTCCACAAAACCAGATGCAAGTTTGTTCCAACAATAAATTATTCTCAGGCCAAGAGCAAATTTTCACACATCTATCCTACAACCATCCTTTTTCAATTTAAATTTATTCCCTTATGCATTTTTGTCATCCAAGAAAGAGTAAGGATACCATCAGCATTTAGTTTGCTCAATCAATTCAAAGCTTTCATTCGGGTCTCCTCACAGGTGTTTAGTTTCCATATGATGAACATATGCCAGAGGTATACTGGTTTTTGATCACAAAGAGAAATAAGAGGTAACAAGTGCAAGCATGTGACAAATGAGTTTAGCCTACCAGTGATAGAGTAATGTTGTAACCATCAATACAACAAATACTTTTAAACATCCCATTTAGGACCTCATTTTATGTTTATTGTTTAAATTTAGGATAATAAAAAATTTATGATTAAACATAATATAGTTCAAAAAGAAAAGGAAAGTGAATATATATTTCACTTTCCTTTTCTTTTTTTTAAGTAAAAGATCTGAATCAAGAACAATCATTAAAGAAAATAAAAATTAGAAAACATTATGCTTTCAACAGCTCATATCAGAACTTTTTTTATAATAAAAAAGGTGTTACCTTAATATAAATACATATAAATAAAAACACTACAAATGAACGTCATGAGAATAGTCTGATTTCACTGCTATTCACTCACTTGAAAAAAACCGAGTTCAGATCCAATTAAAAAGACAGGAAATTTCTGAAAGGCGTTTCCATTCAGGGCTGCAGTCAGTCAGGTGAAAGGTTTTTTCCTCTAAAGTATTCTGGGTTTTTCATCCTGCAAAACATGCAAACAAACTAGCCTGTGAACGCACACAATTCTACAGAAACAGTACACCAACTTGAGATGGTGCTTAAATTGCTCTGCTTGGTTGTGTAACAATAATAAATGAATAAATAAACCTCAACAACAAAAACGAAACACTAACAGAGTAGTTAAACAGCTAGCATAGGAAATCAGAACAGTTTTAATGAAAACAGTTGCTCAAAATGAAGCATAAGCATTTTACATCTTTCATTTAGTTTAGGTTTCTAACACTTCATTTAGGTTTCTAAATGAAGGATGTTTGAAATATAAAATTGTAAACATCTAAAAACAATTGTTAATTGAGGCAGCTATGAAATTTTTCTATATTTCTGTTATTGTTATTTCCATTTATCAAATAGCTAACCCCTCTGATGTAATACTGTGTTGATTATTAACTTTGCATTAATACCCCACCGCCACTTCTTCTCGGATCTCATTTCTTGCTTTGCTGAACAGTTTTCTATCATACAATGTGTGTAACTTCACCTCAGTCACAAGGCAGAATGCTGACTATATTAAGTTTTTTCTAATATCAATGCATGTATCTCCTTGAACAACTTACAAAGTCTTTTCAATCGGGCCACGCACCATTAAAGACTAGTTTTCTCTTTCCCTCTCCCCCCCACAACCAGTAGTGATGCTTGTGGAGTGGGGGAGATGAATATGAACAGGGTAGTTATAAAATAGAAGCATAATAATGAAGGTCTACTCAACTTTCCTTTTTTGGCATTTTCTCTTAGTCCACCAATCATGGAATATTCATTTGTCAATATTATTTAAAGGGAAATAGAAAGCTCACAAGTTCCATAAAAATGATCCTTCTAAAAATTCATACACATTTTCATATTCAGAGCACTTTACTCAATCAAACTAAAATACAAGCTTCAGAAATGAATGCAGAACCAAGAACCAAAAAAGGAAAAATGGCATTCTCAGAAACAATTATCGTATGGTCATGATATTCAATGTGGAACTGTGAGCTGACCAGGTAACTTGTTTCTCAATTTTGCCTGGTAACCTAACAGCAAACTTATTTGATGAATTTCCAATACCTTTCCACTTCCCTTACCTCAGTCTATTACAACTCAAAATTTCAAAAAGCAAATTTCCTACCTGACTGTTCTACTAAAGGTCCCAATGATATCTGAATTTTTGCATTAAAATTGCAAGTATTCATATTACATATACATCTTCGCTGCTTTTTTAAAATCACTCCTAAGCTCAAGCCGTAAAATACGAAAGTTGAAAAATTTAGCTACATAGAAGCCCTTTTATCTGACATCACCAGAACCAGTACCTGGGCAGTAAATCACAAAAGTTGGTTAAAATAAGGAACTAAAATGTATACATGCACCTTAAGAAATTTATTTTCACTTAAAACACATACATGTACATTCATTTATATAAAATTAGTAATTTTCATCAGTTTAGATGATGAGTAATGTTTTGCAGCACAGTCCCTCACTTAATTTTTTTTTGTAAATATTCAGCAATCAATGATTGCTGAATACTTACAAAATGCTGTAAATATTTACAGCATACAGGTCTGGAGGCCTCATTTTAGGAAGAATGTAGAGTTGCTAGAACGAGTACAGAGAAGGGCAACAAGATTGGTGAGGGGAACAAAGGGCTTAAGTTTGCAGAACTTAAGCCTTACCAAGAAAGGCTTAAGTTCTGCAAACTGCAGTGTCTGGAGACTAGGCACCTGCGAAGTGATCTGATTGAGGTGTATAAGGCCTTGAATGGGTTGAGCAGGATCAATACTGATGGGATTCTTCCTCTTGCTCAGATTACAAACCTGAAGGGGCATAAATTCAAATTGAGGAAAGACAGTTATAGAATAGATGTGTGGAAATTTGCCTTTAGCCAGTGGGTAGTTGATTGCTGGAACAAACTTCCATCAGTTGTTGTGGAAGTTGATAGCTTAAATAAATTCAAGGAGGAACTGGACAAATGTTTAGAGGGAATAGATGTATGAAATGTTTTTTTTTTTTTTTTGGCTGATGCTACATAAGCTTGCTTTCTTGCATCACATGCCTCTACTACTACTATTTACAAAATCATTGATTGCTGAATTGTTCTGTTGTTCATTATAATGCAAAGCTATATCTAGTGTGTTTTTGGCTACTGTATGCGAAATTTTTGGCCCTGGATTTGATCCATTCTCTTCTTCATATTTATAACCATCTGTTTCTGTCACGGTGTGTACAATTTCTGAAGTTTCCATAATTTAATTTTCCAACAATTGAATCCACTGTTGTATGTCTTCTTGCTGTAAATCTCTGAAACCTTTAATTTGCCTGAAGTCAGTTAACAAGCTATGTTCTTCACCATCTTCTTATAGTTCAGGACTTTCATTAGTGATGTCAACCTCAGACCAAGTTTGCTGAGATTTAGTAAATGTTGAACTTGGAATTTTTTCCATGCTAGTGATATACTGTAAACACATCCTTGATGTTAATGATTTTAATGATTCTACAAGACCTAACACTTGTGTCTTCTATTTTTTAACAAAACTGAACTCAAAAACTTTCATCTATGTTGTTCTTTAGACATTCTAGAATCCCTTTGATTCATAGACTGGATTAAAGAGGTTACACTTGGTGGTAAAAGCATGACTTTTATGTCACCTTCTTTAGTATTAATATTCAATGATGCAAGAAAGCAAGGCTTCTACAGTATCAGCCAAAAAAAAAAAAACATTTCCCACCTTAACCTCTCTCCAGGGGCATTCCTATGGTATATGGTGCCAATCGCAATATGGCACCCCCTTTAAAATTTTCTTCATATGTGTATGTAAGTTTCAGGTTTTCAGGCACCCCTTGAACGTTGCCGCCTGGGTGCAGTGCACTCATTGCACCCTCGAAGCGGCCAATCCCTGCCTTACCCGCTGATTTAATAATTTGTCTAGTTCTTCCTTAAATTTATTCAAACTAACCACTTCCACAACATCAGATGGAAGGTTTTCCATTAACTACCCTGGCTGAAACAAATTTCCACATACCTATCCTGCAACTATCTTTGATTTAAATTTTGCCCCCTCATACATGTTGTCTGGGCAAGAGTAAGGATGTATTAACAGCTACCTTACTCAATTCATTTAAAGCCTTAAACACCTCAATCAGACTAATCACAGAAGTTACCAACCACTGATTTACAGAAATGATGCCTTTCGTGGTAGGAGCACCCTTTTGTTCTCCTCACTAATCTCATTACCCTTCTCCACACCTGTTCCAACAAATCCACATCCTTTAGCATAGGCACATTATGCAAGAAAGCAAGCTTATATACCATTAGCCAAAGGGGAAAAAAAAAAAAAAAACCTTCTCATTTCACCCATCCACTCGCTCCAAATGTTTGTCTAGTTTTGCCCTGAATCTATTTAAGCTATCAACTTCTACAACAACAGATGAAAGTTTTGTTCCAACAATCAACCATCTGCTGGCTAAAGGTAAACTTCCGCACATCTATCCTACAACTGTCTTTCCTCAGTTGAATTTATGCTCTCTCGGGTGATTATTCTGAGCAAGAGAAAGAATCTCATCAGCATTGAGCATGCTCAAACCATTCAAGACTTTATACAACTCAATCAAATCACCTTACAGGTGCCTAGTCTCCAGACACTATAATTTGCAAAACTTCAAGGTTTTTTCATAAGAGCAACCCTTTGTTCCATTCACTAATCTTGTTGCCCTTCTCTGTACCATTCCAGCAGCTCTACATCCTTCTTAAAATAAGGCCTCTACACCTGTATACAGTACTCAAGGTGTGGCCCAACCATTGCCTTATACAAGGAAATAATCACCTCTTTATACCTGCTAGAAAAATTCCTGTATATCATTGACCATGAGCTCCTCTTGCAGACCGTCTGCACTGCTCAGAAAACTTCATATCTGCTCAATTACCCCCAGGTACTTTTCATTCTCTACCACTGTCAGTGTAGTACCACACAGTTGATATGTTACTCTGGGGTTACTGCTTCCTATATACAGTACTTTATATTTGTCAATGTTAAACTTCAGTTGCCACCTCTCAGCCGATCTGCTCAACTTTTCTAGATCCTGTTGCAGCAGCATACTGTCATTTGTGCCATTAACGACTCTGCTGACCTTCGTATCATCTGCAAACTTGGGCATTAAGCCTGATATACCATCATCAAATACAGAAAACAACAATGGACCCAACCCTGGGGGACTCCACTAACAACATTAGTCTTCAAAGAGCAGTGTCCATTAATTACCACTCTCTGTCTTCTTCCACTCAACCATTCCTTTATCCATAGCAGCAATTTGCCTCCAATGCCACACTGCTTCAATTTATGCAGCAGTCTTCTAGGTGCAACAGTATCAAAAGTCTTTATAAGTTCCAAATATATGATATCAAAATTATTCTTTGCATCCAGTTCCTTTGTGACCACATCATAATATCCAATCAAATTGGTCAGACAATACTTCCCATTAACAAACCCATGCTGTGTCCGAGCTATAACTGAAGTGTTGTCTAGATAGATGATCCCGCAGTGCTTCTTTAACCAGTGCCTCCATTAATTTCCCTGGAACAGAAGTTAAACTAACAGGTCTGTAATTACCTGTGTCTCCCTTTGATCCTCCTTTGTGGATTGGGGTCACATTTGCACATCTCCAGTCCATGGGTACCTCCCCTGAGTCCAAAGAAACTCTCATAATTATGGCTAAGGGTTTGCTTACTTCCTTTGCTGCTTCTTTTAATATAACTGGATACATTCCATCCACCCCATGAGCCTTTCTTATGTTTATCTTCAACAATTTCTCCTCCACTTTCCTCTCAGTTATTACAAAATCATCTAGCTCACTGCCAGAGTTCAACTCACCTCTGGCATTCCCCTCCCTGAATAACTCCTCATGTGTGAATGTAGATGCTACAAAATACTCATTTAGTTTGTTAGCTACCTGAGCAGGATCATCAACAGTTGAACCATCGATATCAAATGGACTAATCTGATTCATCCCGTTCCTTCTAGAGTTTACATAAGTAAAGAACTCTTTGCTGTTTTTCTTTGCATCCTTTGCCAAAGATCTCTTGTAATCTGCCTTTGCCTGCCTAACCTCCTTTGTGACTTGGTTACAGACCAGCTTATATCTATCATAGGCTTCCGTGTCACCTGTTAATTTTTATATATTCCATGCATTTTTCTTCTGTGCCACAAATCTCATCAGTTCATCTGACATCCATTTAGCTCTATATGTTGAAGAGTATTTCTTAGTTGGTATGAAAACCCTAGTAGCTCCAAGATTAATTCTTTGAATGCTTCCCATTTTGAATTTGCTGTTAGTAACATCATCAGTTAGTCCCACCATATAGAATTAAAATACTCTCTTAGACCACCGTAGTTCCCTTTACCTTTGATGGTAGTTACCTCTTTGAGTAAATCCCACTTCAGCACACTGTAATCACTGCCACCTAGTGGTTCCTTTATCTGCAGATTCTTAATGCATGAAAAATCACTACTGATAATCACATGAAAAATATTAACTCCCTCTAGTTACCTCCCGAACAGCTGCTATAGAAAACAATCATCCAATAAATCCACAAAAGCCTTGCTAGTGTGTGAGTGGCCAACCCACAAATTCCAGTCAATATATTTGAAATTAAAATCCCCCATTATAAGACACTCTGATTTATTGGCCCACTCTATTTCTCTGTACAGTTGTTTATTATACTCATCAGCGTCATTAGGCCAATAACACACTCCTACTCTAAATTTTGCTTTCCCAGTGCTTATGTCACACCAAACTGACTTGACACTGCACTGTCCAGCCATGTCGACTGGCTGTACTTCCTTGGATTTTATGTTTCCTAACTAATAGAATAACTCCTCCTCCCTTCTTATCCTGTCTAACCTTCCTGTACATATTGTACTCCCCAAATTCCAGTTCTGCATTCCTTATATCTGTGTGACACCACATGTCACCATCTTATATCTGTGTGACACGATCCTTCCTAAAATGCGGCTTCCAGACCTGTATACAGTACTCAAGATATGGCTTAACCATTGCCTTATACAACATGTTAATCACCTCCTTATCCCTGATGGCAAAATTCCTATACATTATTGACAAAACCCCATGAGCTGTCCTAGCAGCCTATCTACACTGCTTAGAAAACTTCATGTAAGGCCACATGATTACCCCAAGTCTTCTTCATTCTCCACTTACCTTGAGTGTGGTACCACACGGTTGGTATGCTATTCTGGAATTCTGCTGCCCATATGTAGGGACTCCATTAATAACATTAGTCCAAGAAGAGCAGTGCCCATCAAAAACTGCTTTATCTTCTCCCAATCAATAATTTAGACCTGTTTCATTCAAAATATAGACCTATTCTCTGAACAATTTTTCTGTTGATAAATGGCTTTAAGGTTGCTTAAAATTTTTTGAGCAACTTCTGATTTTGGGCTGATATTGATAAGTATCAGCACAAAATCAGATATTGTCTTCCTGCTGATAATTAATATATTCAGTTATAGCTCAGACACAGCATGGTTTTGTTAAGGGGAAGTCTTGCCTGACCAACTTGATTGGATACTATGATGCAGTCACAAAAGAACTGGATGCAGGGAATAACTTTGATATTATATACTTGGATCTTAGAAAGGCTTTTGATACTGTTGCACATGGAAGACTGCTACACAAATTGGAGCAGTGTGACATTGGAGGCAAATTGCTGCTATGGATAAAGGGGTGGTTGAGTGGGAGAAGACAGAGAGTGGTAATCAATGGACACTGCTCATCGTGGACTAATGTTATTAGTGGAGTCCCTCAGGGCTCAGTGTTGGGTCCATTGTTGTTTTCTGTATTTATAAATGATATTGATGATGGTATATCAAGCTTAATGTCCAAGTTTGCAGATGATACAAAGGTTGGCAGGGTTGTCAAGGACACTACTGACACTACACTGCTGCAACAGGATCTGGAAAGGTTGAGCAGATGGGCTGAGAGGTGGCAAATGAAGTTTAACATTGACAAATGTAAAGTACTACACATGGGAAACAGCAACCCCAGGGCAACGTATCAACTCTGTGGTACTACACTGACAGTGGTAGAGAATGAAAGGGACTTGGGGGTGATTGTGCAGGCAGATATGAAGTTCTCTGAGCAGTGCAGACGGGCTGCAAGAGTAGCTCATGGAGTATTGTCAATGATATACAGGAATTTTTCCAGCAGGGATAAGGAGGTGATTATTCCATTGTATAAGGCAATGGTCAGGCCACACCTAGAGTACTGTATACAGGTCTGGAGGCCTCATTTCAAGAAGGATGTAGAGCTGCTGGAACGAGTACAGAGAAGGGCAACAAGATTAGTGAATGGAACAAAGGGGTGCTCTTACGAGGAAAGGCTTAAGTTTTGCAAATTACAGTGTCTGGAGACTAGGCACCAGCGAGGTGATCTGATAGAGGTGTATAAAGCCTTGAATGGTTTAAGCATGCTCAATGCTGATGGGATTCTTCCTCTAGCTCAGAAAAATCACCTGAGAGGGCATAAATTCAAATTGAGGAAAGACAGATGTAGGATAGACGTGCGGAAATTTGCCTTTAGCCAGCGGGTGGTTGGTTGGTGGAACAGACTGCCATCCCTTGTGGTGGAGGTTGATAGCCTAAATAAGTTTAAGGCTCAGCTGGACAGGTATTTTGAACGAACAGAGGGGTGAAGTGGAAGTGGGTTTTTTTTTTTTTTTTTTTGGCTGATGCTGCATAAGCTTGCTTTCTTGCATCAAATGCCTCTACTAATGCTAATGCTAATGCTAATATGAATTCCCAGATAGAAGAAATTCACAGATAGAGTTCACAGATTGAAGAAATTCAAAGGTCAACTGGATAATCACCTGTGAGGAGGGAAGGACATAATTAGTCTATTTTCTTATCTACTTTTTATATATCTTCTTTTATTTTTTACATCTTCCTTTATATTTTTATTATTTTTTATTTATTTATTACTATTTGATTATTATTGTTGATTATTCTTTACTTAATTTTATTATAATTTTTTATTTATTTTATTATTTTTTATAATAAAATAATATATTTTACTATAAAAATATATAAAAATAATATAATAAAAATATAAAATAATATATTATTTTGGCTGATGTGGCAAAAGCCTATGTCTTCCTTGCACCATACAGCTAATACTATGACATTTTTTCTAACATCCAATCTATCTGTCATTTGCTGTAAAAAATTTCTGCACTATCAATCTTTTGATATAAGACTAAAGCAATTGATTCTGCTTTTATGTATCTATTGACTGGAGTTCTGGATTGTCTTTCTTGCATAAACTATAGCCATAATGCATTGTCTGATATCTCTAATTTTGTTTTTTTTTAAGCTGGAGCAAGAACTTA
Source organism: Mastigoproctus giganteus (assembly GCF_048544385.1). Classification (NCBI taxonomy): domain Eukaryota; kingdom Metazoa; phylum Arthropoda; class Arachnida; order Uropygi; family Thelyphonidae; genus Mastigoproctus; species Mastigoproctus giganteus. Next base: position 181,852,396 of record NC_143584.1, on the reverse strand, counting down.
ATGACACTTGTGAAACAAAGTGAGTGCAAATCCTTCTTTTTATGATTTTTTTCCAATCTTTTCAATTGTTTCAACAACACCTAATTCAACAGCAAATCTTTTTAAAGACTCACCTTTATTAAGTCTTTCCAGAGCATCCACCTTAATTTTCATAGAATAAAACTTTCTTTTCTTATCTATATTTCATTAATTTAGATAATATTCAATTAAATTACAATAACAAATAATTTTACTGGTGCAAACATGGTTTGGAACAAAAACATGACTGACCTCTCAGGAAGCATACAACTCAACAGACAAGCATAGTGTATTACATTATGCCTACTAGCTACAAGCATACTGCACCAATGCCCACAGAACACTGCAGAATGCCATGGGCACTGGTCTAGTGTGCTTGAAACTAGTAGGCACCAGACAGTTTTAAAGATAGAAGGGAGAATATCAATTAATCTTGCAAGTTGGTTAATAGGGCTTCTACTGTATAACAGGATCTGGTTCCAAACTTCCAGTGTACATCTCTTTATAAAGCTAGTTCCACTATCCATATAGAATGCTTAACTTTTGTTCAATACAGTTAGTAGGCGTCAGGTGGTATGTTCTAAAGAGGGAAGGGAGAACATCAGTTCATCTGGCAAGCTGGAGGTTGGTTAAGATGGCTTCTACTGTATAATGGGATCAGTTTTCATACTTCCAGTGTACAATTCTTTAGAATTGTACACTTATAATTCCATATAGAATGCTTAAATACAGTCTATTTTTTTTTTAACAATAAAATGAAGACTATAAATAGCTCTATTATATGACAACACTTTTATAAGTGCTTTATTCTTCCAGATAATCTCCTGCCAATCATACCCACTACTAAATTTCACTTTAAATTTAAAAAAAAAAAGAAAAAAGTTACGTCATTTGCAAACACTGATTTCTTTAAAATACCAAAATTTTCATCCATAATTGGTTTAATCAATCAATAATTGATTACACTTAATAATCGCCGACCGGGCTAGCCGGGTGGGTAAAGTGCCTGCCTGGCAACCCAAAGGTCGCAGGTTCGAATCCCACCTCAGGCTTGGATCAGAGTAAAATGAAAAAACTTTGGGAGGTGCATTATGCCCACAGGAGCAGATGTGTCAATAACTAACAAAAAAATAAAATAAAATAAAATAAAATAAACACTTAATAATCAGCCAACAACTAGTAACAATCTAAGTTAACTACTCAATTAACATACAGCATTAAGAATGGCAGCTACAATTGTTTATATATCTGACTAAATGGTAAGAATACTTACTCTTCAGCAAGACTTATAAGGCAATATAGAGCACTATGGATGACATCAATATCACAGACAGACAGTATCTGGCAAAGTGACTAAAAGGGAGAAAACAGTGCAACAAAGCATTAGGAATACTTATTCTAAAAAGGATTGAACCTTGCAGAAATAATTTTTTAAAAAATATTCCATAATAAAATTATGACATATATGGCAACTCTATGAGAATAAGCAGAATAAGTAATAAAATGTTTCACAAAACTTTGTGAAATATTTTATTACTTAATAAAATGTTTGTTGGTCATCGCTAGAAAGTTTTGTGATATGCAACTCGAAGCTCAAGACCTGTTTTCCAATATTTTGATAATACCTGTCAAAATTTGTTGCAGTTGCCAAGGGAACTGGTATGAAAGCTTCTCTAGTAACAGAAACTGTCATAAATTAAGCAGTATACAAACGGCTACTGCACCCAGTAGCTCAGCCTACTGTGTGAAGGATTAAGGTTTACAGTCCACTTTTAATTTTTGTGGAAAAAACCATTACCAGGGTTCTGTGTTTTGACATATTAGAATTTTTTTTTTTTTTTAAACTAAAGATTACTGAATAACTCAGATCATCATTTTATACACCAACAAAATGGCATCCCATTCTTTTCTCTCATCACATCTCTGAATTTGTGGATATGAGCTTACTCCAAATTAATGAATGGGATGAAGTATTCAGGCTCCATGCCCAGGACAATCTCCACACCTCACACCACTGGATTTTTACCTCTGAGGTTTCTTAAGGATTAGATTTATCAGCTATCATTAAAAGAAAATTTGCAAAAATTGAAGAGCAGAAGATGCCTCAAGATGCCTTCATGACAGATCGATTTGCCTATTGACACTGACACTCGGCAATCGCGGAACATTTCTGGTCAATCCATCATGACCTTAACACCAGACATGATTGTGAGGTGATCGACCAATCCCAGCACTACCGTCACCGCCTTTGGCTAGAATCAAATATATTGAGCTGTCCAAAAGCCTTAAATCACTGTAAGGATACAAGGCTACCCCCCATCTTTGAATCAACAGTTTTGAAACTCGAGAAATGCTGGCAGCTATCCCATACATGTTTGTGCACCAACAATGAACACCGATCTAGTGAATAATGTTTGCACAATCTCACGACCATGTGCACATCTGAGCACGCATGACTCATTTAGTATTTATTTTTATTCTATCTCTAACGTCTGTATTTTGTTAGTATCCTGCGCGTGTTTATTCACTTGCTGATGAAGGGGTTCGTTTACCGTGAAAGCTACGAATTAATCTTAGTTATTAAAAATCTAGTTATTGTCTCTACTGGATGTGCTGTATTATTATAAATATCTCAAACCGTGGAATCAAGTACTACAGGCCCATTTTCATTTATAACATATACTTTCTTTCTTTTTCCTCTTGCATTATAAATATTGTTTATTAAACATTTAAAAAGTTGAAATATAAAATAATTTATGCACAATAAAAATGCTTAAGAAAAACTACATCAAAATTTTACCTTATGTAATCCTCTCTGCAAGAGAAATTGCCTCAGGTGCTGACAATTTGCTAACTTTTGGCAGATACCTCAAGTGATAAGTAAAGGAAAAGAAACTTAAGAAATAAAAATGACAAGTAACTTAGAAATTCAAAATCAAATTACATTATATGAAGTATCTACTCATTCTATCATATATGCAGTGCCTAGAATTTCAGCTCATACCAATCCAAGTTGATTTTTCTCCTATTTTTAATGCTATGTAAAAGATTTCAGCTATATAAATAAAATTTCTTTAAACATTTAGAAATAATTCATTATACTCAAGCAAGGTTGCTAATAGAGGGATAAATTGAGCTTACATAAACTTGACATCGATGGTTCAACTGCCGATGATCCTGCTCAGGTAGCTAACAAACTAAATGAATATTTTGCATCGACATTCACACATGAGGAGTTATTCAGCGAGGGGAATGCCAGAGGTGTATTCAACTCTGGCAGTAAGCTAGATAATCTTGTAATAACTGAGAGTAAAGTGGAGGAGAAATTGTTGAAGATAAACACAAGAAAGGCACCTGGGTTGGATGGGATCTATCCAGTTATATTAAAGGAGGCAGCAAAGGAAGTAAGCAAACCCTTATCCATAATTATGAGAACTTCCTTGGACTCAGGGGAAGTACCCATAGACTGGAGATGTGAAAATGTGACCCCAATTCACAAAGGAGAATCAAAGGCTGACACAAGTAATTATAGACCTGTTAGTTTAACTTCTGTTCCAGGAAAATTAATGGAGGCACTGATTAAAGAAGCATTGCAGGATCATGTAGACAAGACTTCAGTTATACCTCGGACACAGCATGGTTTTGTTAGGGGAAAGTCTTGCCTAACCAATTTGATTGGATACTATGATGCAGTCACAAAAGAACTGGATGCAGGGAATAACTTTGATATTATATATTTGGATCTTAGAAAGGCTTTTGATACTGTTGTACAGGGCAGACTGCTGCACAAATTGGAGCAGTGTGGCATTGGAGGCAAATTGCTGCTATGGATGATTGAGGGGGAGAAGCCAGAGAGTGGTAATCAATGGACACTGCTCATCGTGGACTAATGTTATTAGTGGAGTCCCTCAGGGTTCAGTTTTGGGTCCATTATTGTTTTCTGTTTTTATAAATGATATTGATGATGGTATATCAAGCTTAATGTCCAAGTTTGCAGACGATACAAAGGTTGGCAGGGTTGTTAAGGACACTACTGACGCTATGCTGCTGCTGCAACAGGATCTGGAAAGGTTGAGCAGATGGGCTGAGAGGTGGCAAATGAAGTTTAACATTAACAAATGTAAAGTACTACATATGGGAAACAGCAATCCCAGAGAAACGTATCAACTCTGTGGTACTACACTGACAGTGGTAGAGAATGAAAAGGACCTGGGGGTAATTGTGCAGGCAGATATGAAGTTCTCTGAGCAGTGCAGACAGGCTACAAGAGTAGCTCATGGTGTCTTGTCAATGATATACAGGAATTTTTCTTGTAGGAATAAGGAGGTGATTATTCCCTTGTATAAGACAATGATCAGGCCACACCTTGAGTACTGTATACAGGTCTGGAGGCCTCATTTCAAGAAGGATGTAGAGCTGCTGGAATGAGTACAGAGAAGGGTAACAAGATTAGTGAATGGAACAAAGGGTTGCTCTTACGAAGAAAGGCTTAAGTTTTGCAAATTACAGTGTCTGGAGACTAGGCACCAGCGAGGTGATTTGATAGAGGTGTATAAAGCCTTGAATGGTTTGAGCATGCTCAATGCCGATGGGATTCTTCCTCTTGCTCAGAATAATCACCTGAGAGGGCATAAATTCAGACTGAGGAAAAACAGATGTGCGGAAATTTTCCTTTAGCCAGCGGGTAGTTGGTTGGTTGGTGGAACAGACTTCCATCCCTTGTTGTGGAAGTTGATAGCCTAAATAAATTTAAGGCTCAGCTGGATAGGTATTTCAAACGAACGTAGGGGTGAAATGGAAGGGTTTTATTTTTTTATTTTTTTGGCTGATGCTGCATAAGCTTGCTTTCTTGCATCATATGCCTCTACTAATGCTAATAAAGGAACTAGTTACCTGTAGCCTTGTGCCATAACATTAAAAATCAAAGATTTTTAGTGTTATGGCTTGAAAATCAAAGAAGTCCACTGCCAATTATTCTGCCTTACTAAACTAAAAACACAGTGGGTAAGTTTTAACTTGCTCAAAACCAGTTATATGGACAGAGACCAAAAGATCATTAAAGTGTGCTTTTATAGCCTACTAGTAAATTTTATGTGGTTCACAAGACCACTAGCAGCAAAATAATGTCAGAATAATTTGAGAGAATACTTTTAGTGTGTGTGTTTTTTTTAGGAGCATTAGCAACTAAGGCCATTTTGCTCCAGGGATATGCGGTGGTCATTTCCTGACCTTTCCGCATCCTCCGTATTTGGTGGGCACGGGCTCAAACCCTGGTCTAATCAAGAAGTGTGTGCTATGCACTGCTGCTGCATGCTACGGAGATGCCTGTGTGTGTGTGTGTGTGTGTGTGTGTGTGTGTGTGTGTGTGTGTGTGTGTGTGTGTGTGTGTGTGTGTGTGTGTGTGTGTGTGCAAAATGATTTTAGAAAATTTAAAGGAAAATTAAAAATAGTTTCCAATAGCATAAATCAAATAGAAAATCAGAACAGGAAATTTGACTCTAGTAATAACACTACTGTACATGGTTTTCAATGTTTATCAACTAGTAACTGTTTTTATCTCAGTTTTTTTTTATACTGACATTCCCTTTGCACTTTTTAATAAAAAATAAATAACAATCGAATAACAAAAAATAAATAACAATTTTTATTAAAAATGCAATAATAATTGCACTTTTTAATAAAAAAATTAATAACAATTTCCTTTATTATTCATTTTTTTATTATCATCTAACATTTTTTTTTTTTACAAATCACTTAAGTGGATAACGTGAGTTGTATTATTGAATGTATTAAGTTAGCAGTAAATGCTGGGAATTTGTAAACTAAATCTTCACATGTTAGCAACATTGCCTTCAGTTATCTGTTTCTTGACCTTGAGAGCTCTATTCATCAGTGTTTATCACTGTGAGCTCAGTTTATTTTTGAGGATATCGTGTAAAACTTCTGCTGAAAAGTGAGTTCAAACACTTGTGTGAGTCTTCACATAAATGTTTGAACAATCCGAACTTATTTTGTTATATTTGTGAACGTTATGTTGTCCTCCAGCAAATGCCATATGCAATTTCCATGAATTGGTCGGAATCTACAAACCACTGTGATGAGTGTTAGTTGATTTGCTTAGTTAATGTATAGGGATACAATGCAAAGAATTAGAAAGGCATTGTGTATCCTAATATTCCATCTGCTATTAGACCAGCCTCACAGGGAGATATCCTGCCAATTCCATGCCACCATTTATATTGGAGAATGTAGCAGCAGAGAGTGCTGAAAGGGAAGCTTCTGAAGATGAAACTGAAGTCTACATGCCCGGAGACATTGAGTCACCCTCAACTGTTTTCAGAGCATAACCTTAATGATCTGGTAAGAGATTTATATTTACAAAAGGAATCTACAGAACTTCTTAGTTCTACGCTTAAGTCAAAAAATCTTCTGGCACATGGGACATTTTTCTCATGGTACAAACACACGGAATGAGAACTAGCCCCTACTTTTCTGAGGATGATTCTATGGTTTTTTTTCAGTAATATGAATGATTTAACAAACTATTTAGGAATTAGTTACAATCCTAAATAGTGAAGACTTTTTACTGCCTCATCAAAGAGGAGTCTCAAAGGTGTGTTGCTCCACAATGAAAATAAAAATAGGTCAATTCCAGTAGCTCATGCTGTGCATTTGAAAGAAGCATATGAGAACTTAAAGAAGTTGTTGACAAATATTAAGTATAAATAACATGGTTGGCTGGTCTGTGCTGACTTTAAAGTAATAGGCATGTTACTTGGACAGCAATTTGGCTACACAAAAATGCCTTGCTTTTTGTGTGAGTGGGACGGTAGTGCAAGGAGTAAGCACTGTGATGTCAAGGTCTGGCCACAGAGGGACAGTTTGTTGCCTGGATCAAAGAACCTAGTTCATAAACTACTTGTAGACCCCAAAACTGTCCTCCTTCCACCCTTGCACATCAAACTGGGTTTGATAAAACAGTTAGTGAAAGCTTTACTTCAGGAAGGACCCTGCTTCAACTATGCTAAATCCCCATTGACCACTCAAGAGAAGGTAAAACAAGGTATTTTTGTTGGACCTCAAATTCACAAACTTATGAGGGACCCAGATTTTGAGGGAGCTATGAATAAAAGAGAAAAACAGGCATGGATTAGCTTCAGGTCTGATGTTGAGAATTTCTTAGAGAACAACAAGGATCCAGACTACAAGAATATAGTTGAAAATATGTTGGCAAACTTCAAGCATCTGAGAAAAGGTTGGGAAACACTGTTCTAGATAATATTAAAGAGTTGGCAACTGAACTGGAAATTGAACCTTAAGTCAAGGGAATGACCACCGCATATTCCCAGAGCAATATGGCCTTAGTTGCTAATGCTCCTAAAAAAAAAAAAAAAAAAAAAAACCAAACCAAAACCAATTGAACCTTAATATGAGCAAACAAGAATTCATCCTGAAAAAGAAGAATGCTTTGTCTTGAACACCAAGACAAAGTTCAAATGACAGAAAAGGGAAATTTTATGATCCAATTTTCAACATTTTTTAGACAGCACAATTCAGTAATAGAAATACAGATCTGAACTGATCATACAGCATAATGATCAATCCTAATATGAATTTAGAAATTCTGTGTATAAATGGTGATCAAAAAGTCATTTGTTATTGATTTATTAAAGAACTAAAATATTTGTTAAACCATTTCAAAGGCAGTTATTCTCACAATTCACGTGCTTTTCACAATTTCATGACACATTAGCAAATATATTCGTGGTGCTGATAATCCTTGTAATGTTGCTAGTATTAGTGGCGAGTTCTAAAGGAAGTTGTTTCAAAGATGACGTTAATCAAAATCTACCTCCATTCCATGATAGTAGAAAATCAGTTTGATAGGCTGGAACCTTATAAACTGAACATGCCATTTCCAAAGATTTAGGCCTGGATGAAATGATCCAAATATTTGCAGCTCTTTAAAGTCTCAAAAAAGTTAATCTTTGAAGAAGAAAACTGAATGAATATGTAAAGTTAATGCAACTTTTTTATTAAATTTAAATTAATAAATTATTTTTAATTTTAAGATTTTAATAAAATTAACTAAATGAAATAAACAAAAAATAATATCAAAATATTTATATTTTATTTTTGAATTGAAAAACCCTTTTTCAGCTTATGAATGGAATAGGGCATGGGCACCAAACCAAAGTTGGCTGTAGGTGCCACAACCGTTTGAGACAGTGTAGGATGTTATAGAAAAGAAAGACATTTTGGTGTATGCTGTAACTGAAGCAAAGTAATTACTTCTTATTTGTGATCATCAGAACTCAAACTACGTTTAAAGCTGAGAATGTTAGAAATTAGTTCAACTGTAATTCAGATGAATTAACTATACATACCATAACAGGCAAATTTATATTCTGTACAATATTAGCTATTTAAAGACAAAAACTTGCTTTTAAAAATTTTAAATCGTATGCATTATCCTGATTCAAAAATAACTTACTGATTAACTGTTTGCCAAGTTCTAATACCAAGTCTTCTGCTAACCAGAAACGTTGGAGGACTATTTTATCTTGCAGTAGCTGCATTATTGTCCAAAAAGCCAGAAATAAAATGAGTTTTTAAAAAATATATAACACATCAAATATATTTTTTAAAGAAGTGGAATTTTTATTATTTAAATTTTAAGAAAAATAATTAAGAATTTACTTTCCTGAAAACACTAAGCTGTAACTGTTCTTTCTAATCTACATCCTTTTAGTACTGGGTGTTATCTTTAAGTGTTATCCATCAAATAAACATGTTTAGCTGATAATTAAAAGTAAAATGGATGTGAATGGTAGAAGGGAGACTGCTCAGATTCATGTCAATTCTCATCCACCAACTAATTAGCCAACCAATATAATAAAACTTTAACAACATGCCAAAAAAACAATTACATTACGATGGCCCAGTTAAAACAATTAAAATCTAGGACGTACGATATACCCACACTTTTTGGCCAGGTCAAACTACATAAGACAGGTTTCCCCATTCATCCCATACAAACATTCTGCATTCTCAGCGTTAGCTTCCCATATATATAATATAGTCAAACCATTCAGACAAACTATAAAGTTTGGAATAAAAAACTCCTCCTCCTTCTTTGTCTTCGCCTTTTCCCACGTTATATGGGGTCGGCATTCAATGTTCCCAATTTGCACTTTACATCCTCTTCTTCTCCTCTAGTTGGATTAACTTCTTAACCGGAACACATCTATTGGTTTTGGCATAGTTTTTACAACCGGATGCCTTCCTGATGTCAACCCTCACCATTTATCTGGGCTTGGGATTTAAGCTGCCGATCTACTAAACCTGCCGCAACCATATAAATGGAGTAGCTCTTATTCAGTGATGAAGCTTCCTCATGATGTCACAATTTAATAATTTTATGCAATTTATGCCAAATTTCTAGTCGCCACTGAACAAGCAGGTGGCACTGCTGTAGTTCTTTTATCTCCTGGAAACATCCAAATGGCTGACTCGGTAGAATTACTGTGACCTTGAAAATACCAATAATGTATAACTCAGCAACACGTGAGTATTTTTAAATACAATTTGGTATCCTGAAAACTTCTACATCAAAGCTATCAGGTAGCACAACTATTCTACAAAGAATTCCCAGTGACTGATTATAGTTCCTTAAAAATTTAATGACCTTGAAATTTCCTATGTTTTCCTATGTCCGAACATAATAATGATAGCCATTTTAAAAAAGTTCACAGTCCAAAAAATAAAACCACCTTTAGGTCCCAAATCTTAACCTATCACTCACCCACACTTATTTTATCTAAAATATAACTTCTTTTTGAGCAACACTCCCGAAAACCTTCTTTATTAATTAATTTTAATTGCACACTAATTTAGCTAGCATACTTTGGAATAAAAAACTACAATTCGCTATTTAAATCCTAAAAGATAAAACACTTAAGATAATGACAACCTATTTTCCCTAGATGTCACCTCTTTATATACTGACATGAATGTCGCATACATCCTGGACATCGTCTGGGACATGCAACAAAGACTTGCTACCAATTAACCATACAAAATTCCCGATTACTGCTATATTTGACCTGATAAAACTTTTAACTGAAGCCAATTATATATCACCTTCCTAGGTAAAGTCTTCAAACAGTTTTATGGCCTACCCATGAGGTTAAATCTAAGTGGTTTACTTGCAGAAATATACCTTACCAATATTGAAACAATACATTTAACACCCTTTCTTCCGCAGATCACCTACTATGGTAGATATCTGGATGACATACTCTGCATCACAGATGCAAGGACCATACAGGACATCCTACAAAACTTTAATAACATCCATGCAAGATTAAGCTTCACTCTAGAATCCGAAAATACTGAAACAAAATCATTACATTTTTTAAATTTCACCCTCACACAGGTTATGAACAAAATTCAATTCAGCATATATAGAAAGGCCACCAACACTGAAATGCTTCTTCATTACAACAGCTGGGTCGACCCGGGCTAACCGGGAGGGTAAAGTGCCTGCCTGGCAACCCAAAGGGCTTGGATCAAAGTACTGCAAAAACCTTGGGAGGTGCATTATGGCCACAGAAGCCTATGCGTCAACAACTACCAAAAAAAAAAAAATTACAACAGCTACCACCCCTTCACCTATAAAAGATCCATTTTCCTTAATCAATTTCTTAATGCCTACAAATACTCAACATCTGAATCAGCCCTAAACACAGAAATACAAACACTAAAAAACAGATTTCAAAATAGAGTTTATCCCCCTATTATAAACGAAATAAGGATACAAGCAAAAAACAGATTACATAATACCTCTCCTGTTATCAACAATAATAACATAAAAATATATTTTATTGCTTTACCGTATATTGAACAGTGATTCAAACAACTAAATAGTATTTTCAAAGACACACAATTCAAAATCATAGCCAAACCCACAACGAAACTACATGCTGCCCTATAAAACCATGCAGTCCAATCTTCTTTCACATTCCCATTAAATTACTTAGTCTACAATGTGTCTTGCAAGGATTGCAACTCCTCATACCAGGGATCCACTCGTTGTACACTCAATATGAGAATGAGACAACATTCAACATCTGTCCTTTCATCCTGCTCCTCGGCTTCGGAACTCGCATTCCATGCAGTCAGTGAAGGCCACATCTTTCTGTTCAAAGAAGCAAAAATTCTCAGCATCCAACATGATTACACCAAACTTAATTTCGGAGATGCCTGAAATTAAATTACATCAAAATTCAGTCAATGTACGTCGCCCCTACTCCATCTCAGATTCATGGTCCTTCACGCACATGCACCAGGATCGCAACTAATCTCCATGCTATAAAATTCCTCTGCAATACCCGTGGTTCCACTTTCCTGTAATCATGACCCTGGTCCTCCATCCGCTTCAGGGAAGTAACAAAATTCTTTAGTTTCAGAGGATTCTTAATGTTTTTTATGTTTTAATATCAGTTTTTAAAGTATTAAAAGTATGTATTCTTTTTTTTTTTTTTTTTTTTTATGAAAACCCCAAACACGAAAGATATCAAAACCTATAGTACTTAGTACCGTGCATGGGTTGAAGGAGAAGTATGGGGGGGGGAGAACACCGGAAACTTTGCTCTAGAGACTAAACATGGGTTTCACCACTTCAAGCCTCCAATAAGCAAAGTGGTGGTCCAATAAGCAAATTCACTATGTATTTATTTGGTTTCAAAGCATTTAAATTGTTTTTAAAATAAGGACATATTGTATTCTCTCGCTCAAAGATTAAGGTTGGTGATTCAGTGTATTTTGGGGTCAAGCTTGGGATCCACAGGTCTCTGATCCCTTGGTGCATTGGATCATTGATTTTGTCTATGAGGGAGTGGAATACATTTAATCTATTTGTATAGTTATTCAACTACAGAGAGTATCAGCACTGAAGTGCTCTACAAGACATCATAGAGGTAATTCTTCCATTTCTAAACATTGTTTTTATAGCTTTGCTTTTTACAGTGCTTTTCCTTCTTACTTTAATTTAACTTACATTTTATATATTTTGTATATATATACATACATACACACAGAAAACAGTCGATTTGACGGACCCTGATAAAACGGACAGAACAAATAATAATACAGTAATGTATATATTAATCTCGATCATATTATTTTTTTTTAGGTTATACAAAACTTCAATGTTATTATTAATTAAAAATTAAATTTATTAATTAAATATAAGAAGAGAAATAGCCTTGCTGAAAGAATGGCAGAAATGTCAAAGAAATCCTCACTTGCCCATACATCAGGATTGCAACCCCCAGAAGCCGGAGAGATTGAAGTCTAGGAACCCCTCATGGAAGCTAGGCGAGAAACTTATCAAGTCACATTTTAATGCTGACCAGACCTGGCGCAAAGACTGGACTACTTCAAATCCCGACCACCTGGGCTTAGTCAGTGATCCATGCAGAGCTGTTCCAGGTTTCAACTTACCAAGAAAGGAATGGACATCCCTGAACAGAATCCGAACAAATCACGGAAGATGCAAGTTTTGGCTGCATAAGTGGGGAAAAACTGAAAACCCATTCTGCGACTGTGACAACGTGCCCCAGACCATCCAGCATGTCATCTCGGAGTGCCCAAAGAGGAGATTTGAAGGCTCCATCCAAGATCTACATAGTGTTACTGATGATGCTATTAAGTGGCTGAATAAACTGGACATTACATTTTAATTCATCAAATGTTACTTATAATTTTTTTCTGTAAATATTGTTTTTAGGCTTATTGTAATTTATTTATTTATTTTTTGACATTGTTACAAATGTATCCTCATTTTTTGCCATACGAAATAATAATAATAATAATAATTAAAAATTAATAATAATTACCTATTTCCATTATTGTTTTGATAATTACCTACTTTTATTTTTATAATCAAATTCAGGAAATTGTAGTCAGGAAATTGTTTTTTATTCTTTCTGAAAATGTGTTCAAATAGCTGTTTTCCCAGATTACAGATAAGAGCAGGCAGTTACCTGTGAGCTGAACATGACTCGGAACACTAAATTGCAGGCATACTGACTCACTTTGTTTCGGTCTCAGTCTATCTCAAGCAATCGTGCGGTCAGGTTGTATACAGAGTGTTTCTGTAATTTCTGAATTGCAACTTTATTTATTAAATATTTTTGCAATCCTTACAATTTGAAATGGCATCAAGTGATAGAGGAGTTAAAAGAAAGCGTGTGAACTTAAATGTGGCACAGAAATTAGAACAAGGCGTCTCAGTAGCACGTGTTTGTGAAATTTATGCCATAAAAAAACAAACTGTTTCTGATATTCGTAAATCAAAGGCCAAATTGCAACATAATTTTATATTGTACAGTACTGTATATTGTATTATAGCTTTTTTTTTTTTACATTAAGAACAATAAAAAATGCCCCCCCCCCACGGTTACATTCGATTTAATGGACTTTCAGCCTTAACGGACTCCCCTTCTCCCCTATTAATCCATTAAATCGAGAGTTTACTGTACATATAAAAAAACAATATACAGGGTTGTTAAAATTAACGTACGACTCTGGAGCAAGTTCTAAGGCTCATACTGAAGATAAATTTGGACAACAGTTACAATAAAGAAAACACTTGCCATTTATTGGAAAAAAAAATTAGTTACAAAATTTGTCATTGTATGGTACGTAACTATCTTAGTTATGATTATACAAATAACTTACATTATTTGCATGATCATAAGTTATTGCCACAGCTCCACTACTCAGCTCTACTGTACTGTATAAAAGCAAAGCAGTCTCTTCAAAATCGTACAGTAGATGTTTGCCTGCACTACAGCAGCAATGCCAACAACATTGCAGGAAAAGGCACTATTAGTGAAGCTGTACTACCAGAACAGCAACAGTGCAGCTGCGGCTATCAGAGAATTTCAGTGTCAGAAGTGCATAAGACATTTTTTTTTTTTTTTTTTTTTTTTTTTGGTAGTTGTTGGCGCATAGGCTTCTGTGGCCACAATGCACCTCCCAAGGTTTTGCAGTACATTGATCCAAGCCCGAGGCGGGAATCGAACCCGCGACCTTTGGGTTGCCAGGCAGGCACTTTACCCACCTGGCTAGCCCGGTCAGTTGCATAAGACATGGACCTATGACTGTTTGTGCTGTCCACAAAATGATTGCAAAATTTGAAGTTACAGGACAATCTTGGTGTTCAACCAGGTAGAGGTCGAAAACGAGTGGACTACTCATGTTGAAGATGTGGCTATGGCTGTCGTGGATTTATCAAGTCAATCTCCATGTGGTAGCACAAGTGTGCCAGCTGTTTCTCGTGAAGGGAACATGCCATATTCCACTGTAAGGCTAGTAATGCGTCAGGTGTTGCGGTACTATTCTTACAAGATGCACATGCTACAGCAGCTAAAGCATGGTGATGCACATATTCGTTTCACATATGCACTTCTTCAGTTTCTAGCACAAATGACAGTGGATATCACTTGGCCATGGAACACCCTTTGGAGTGATGAAGCCCACTTCTGCTTAAATGGACAAGTGAATAAGCACAACTGTCGCATTTGGGCAACAGAAAACCCTCGAGTTATCCAAGAGATCCTGTTGCATTCTCCAAAGGTGACAGTGTGGTGTGGATTTATGGCCACATTCATGATTGGCCCATATTTTTTTCATCAGGTAACACCGACTGGACCCCGCACCTGTTCCATCACTGGACAGCGATATGAAATGTTGGCAAATTTTGCAATACCAGAGCTGCAACAACATGGGTGTCTTCAGGATACCATATTCATGAAAGATGGTGCACCACCCCGCATCCACCGTTGTGTCCAAAGATTGCTAAGGCAACACTTTACAGATGAACAGGTCATCGGCCGTTGTTTTCAGACATCTTGGCCACCCCGATCACCGGACCTCATCCCATGCAACTTCTGGTTGTGGGATTTTTTGAAGAACCAGGTGTATCGGGAAGGATATCAAACTCTGGCAGATCTGAAGGACAGCATCAGACGTCATGTGCTGGTTATTCCAGTTGACATGTTACATTCTGCTGTAGAAAATGTTGTTCTTCAAATGGAAACTGTTGTTGACCAAAATGGAGGACACACTGAACA